>NC_041331.1:21118539-21366039 GCF_004354835.1 Perca flavescens | reverse complement strand
TGCCTAATCCTGCTTAAAAAAAAATAGATTATTGTTGAAAGACTCTGATATTGATCCAAAAAATTTGTTTAACACTTATGGCCTCATTAATTCCACGAGGGGGGAGTGTGTTGGGACTGAAATGTAAGAGTAGGCAGCTCATTTCTCTTTCTACAGCAGCACAGGGTTTTTCCCCTGGACTCTCAGCTGATGGCTCATTAATCTATTATAGAGGAGGTCCCCTACGCAAGCAGCCTGCACCAGTGGAGGACTCCTGATGCTTCGTCCTTTTAAGCCCAACTCTTTTACTTGACCATGAGAATTAACGAGTTGAGAAGGGTTCTTGAAAGCATGATAACAAAGAAAAACCTAAACCTAAAGAAATGCGGATTATTATTGTTGCTTGAAAGCATGTAGCAAAGTTTGAAACCTCTATTAAAACTCTATTAAATTAAATGGATCGCTGTAGTTTAGGAGTTTCAAGTTCTGCCAATTCCACCTTCCATCAGTGTGCAGCTCTGTGCGCCTTTCAGCTCAGTGTCGTGGTTTGAAGGACTGTCCAGTTGAGTCCCTCCAGCTCTCACTGACCTCCCCAAATAAAACTAGTAAGTCACGGCAAACTCTCAACCTGCATTTGGTGGACAATAAAATAATAAATAAACAATTGAAAAAGACTGGGATTAGCATTTATACCGGATTATCGTGAACTAAATTATATGGAACACCCCTACTCTATGTGGCTATATGGTCCCCCAACAGGAGAAGAAAGATGAGTGATCAGATGATCATACAGGTTGACAACCTTTTTCACGATGAAAATGAGATAAAACCCCAATAAAAAGAAACCATTGAAAATAAGAACTAAAATGTATAGCTCGGTCAACCATCTAAATCTTCCTCTAGAGTCTAGATGTTCGGTAAATAAATATTACTACATTATGCAACGTTTAAGCCTCTTCTTTCGAGCTAAACCCAGACAATTAAATGTATTTTAGTGAACAAGCGAGCGAATCCAGCATCTGAATGACTTGCTGCTCTGTAGAGATAGCTGTGGTAATGATAGGTGAGTAGGAATGACAGAGAGAGCGGTTCTGCCAGAGTTTGGAAATGACAGCTGGATTTACTGAGGAGAATCGGTCTGTTATATTACTGCAGAGCACAGTGACATGAACACTGTGTGTGTGAACAAGTAAACAATGCCTTTACAACTAACCTTGCTTTAGAAGAGAACACTTGCAACCATGGTAACTGTACACAACAAAGATGGTGACAGCTGTAGCCTCAAAATGCTTCGAAAACATAAAAATGAAATCCTCTGCCATCCCAAAAACTGTCAAAACCAACAAAAGCATTTCCAATTTTGTAACGTTTTGTCCATGGGTGTGCTGTTTCACTGGCTTTCTGTGTGCTCAATATGTTTTCAAAAATGAATTTACTAGTTAATCAAAACAAAATCCTGCCTTTCTCATTTCCTTTTCGCTAAAGTATTTTCCACAATGGAGTACATCAAAAATGACATATAAATGAAAATGTGATCTTAGTTTTACATTTTAAAATGCACAAGCCATCTCCAACAATCACATTAAATCTATTGTCCTACAGTCACCCTTCAGCTAACTAAAACCAGTAGCAGTAATGTGTGTGCTGTGTATTTTAGTGTCAGCTGCTCCTTTTTCCCCTGCCAAAGACTCAAACATGCAGTGCAAACATGCATGTTCATCCTCTTTGTCTTGTTGAGAGAAAAGTTATTGTCCATTTTGCAGCACTTGTCCAAACTACTTTTAACAAGACTAAGGCTGCATTCACACAGCACCTAGTGGCGCCGTCGGATTCGCTGCAAGTTGTGAGGCGGTGGGAGTGTCACTTAAATAGCCCATTTGTGTGACGTCCTGTTGTGTTCCTTTAATCCGCCCAATGTAGCAAAAGTACACTTTATATTCACAATTAATGTTTTCCTCAGAACATTTTTATCTCAACATTTCCGACACTGCACATGAAGGGAGCTTCATTTCATGGAGAAAGAGAGAAATAAGTCTAAACAACTGTGCTTTGCGCAGGAGCTTGTTGCCGAAAATTTTTATGGTTTACTGTACGGGATGCTCACACCGCCTCAAAACGAACTGGCAAGTCTGATTGCCAATTACATGATTGGCCACCGCAGGGTGACGATGTTTTCTCTAAAAGTTGAATCTGTCTCAACTTTTCGCCACAAGCCTCTGCTATATCTTTTCTGGCACTCCCCTGCGGCCCCCACCGCCTCAGTCTAAACGCCCCATTAAAAGTGAATGGAAAACTTGTGTTTTTGCCAGACAGCAGGAGGACCGCCTGACGCTATGTGAAACTGGTCTATAAGATATTCTATATAAATAAGTATAAGAAAGATAGTCGAGCAGCTCTGTGAGGCTGTACTTAGGCACTGCAGTGATGTGAGCAAAATTCTAAAGTCAGCATGCTAACATGCTCACATCCAACAAATGTCGCAACATCTCACTCAAAATCCCAAATATCTCCCCATGGAGGCACTAGAACAAAAAGTCAGAGGATCACGAAAGTCATTACGATAAATCGTCTGGGAACCATAAATCTCTGTAAAGTTGTGTGCCAATTAGTCTTGCATTGCCAGACCTATCTCCACAGCGCTGGTGTATGGTCTGGCTACACTGCCTATTTATTCTGGGATAGGGTGAAAAAACACTCCAGCTTGTTTGTATTTCTTTGAACCAATCACAACCGTAGTGGGCAGTACTAAGCCCAGATAGCAAAGGGAAGGGGCAACCGGCGCATGAAAAACCAGCCGGTTGTCAGACTTTATCCCAGCAATGTAAATCCGTCGAGCCAGACTATGAGCCAATCAATCTGATTGATGTTGAGATATTTCACAGGATAAGCAAAAACCTTTAACTGCTGGTGGCGCTAAATGAAAAGTTGAGGGATCCTCAAAATCATTAGGAATCATCCTGAAGGGAACATGAATGTCTGTACAAAATGTCTTGGCAATCCATTTAATAGTTGTTGAAATAATTCAGTCAGGACCAAAGTGATGGACCAACTGATTGACATTATCATCCCTAGAGCCACGTAGCTAGCGTGGCTATAAATCATTCCCCACCTTACGTTTAAAGTCCTGTTCCAGTATGCTGCTTTCTACAAAAGCCCATCAAACAAATAAAGAAAACTGTCTCAAAGAAGCCATCGCATGGGAACTTTAAGTTAATTGGTGGTGAGCTGTGTACTTCCTTGTTAAGTAAACGTACAGTATGTTTTCAATGAAGAAATATGGCAAAATACAGGACACTGAAAGGCTCCATTTACACACTTTGGTTTGACTGCAGTATTTTCTCTGTCACCCATCATCGAACTCAATTCATACATACACTGCTTCAGCTGACAAGATCAATTACATTTTGGTGATTTTTATATTAGCCATTCAATGATAGAATGATTTCAGTGGACACTTGTCTGATGTCAGGTTTTCCTCCTCACAGCAACTGATCTGTTAATGACACCATCACTTAACCACCACAAATTTGACTGCTTAAATGACAGCTCTGTCAGAGAGTCATGTCAGAACCCGACTGAGACTGACAGAGCATGAGGCTGTCTCTACAGAGTTATAATTTAGCTATATGAATGTGTAATATGGCAATGTGTCAGCAGCCTAATAAGGTTGTAAAGTTGCTGTGGTTATGGAACCAGTGAAACAGCAACATTACATTTGTGTCATCATATACTGTAAATAAATGAATTAGCAGACATCTGCAGTAAAGCAACATTTAAAACACAACTTCTGAATGTAATGTAATGTAACCATGCAACATTTCCACAGAACATCACAGTGAGGTCTACAGCATGTACTGGACAAAAAAACAAAATATATCTAACTGTTTTTAATAGCATCTGATTGGCAAGCTGTCTTATGACAGTTGACAGCGGCAGCGGAGGAGTTTAGAGGTGCTAAAGTTCAGGCAGGAGCGACGCAGCACCCTGTGTCCTGCCAACAGCCTTACAGTAGCGCAGTTCCTGACTAAGTTGTTGACCCATGGCCCCCACCTGTCTTGACCATGCACTTCCCCTCTTATGCTGCCTGCCACACCAGAAGGCTTTTGACTCATGCCCATCTGTCCTGGTGGTACATACATTAAGTAAAAGCCAAGCTGCTGGCTCACTGTCCAATTCATGTGTGTCTTTATAACAGCAACTTGTTATATAGAGTGTGAACAGAATTTTTACCTTAGCAACAAACATCTCTGTTAAGGGAATAACTATCAGTAAAGAGGTTTGAATTGTTATCTTCAGATTTCAATGAGATACCTTTGAGGTGTTTTGATGCACACATTTTAAAAAGAATTTCTTAACACATGTGTTATTTAATTTTGAATCCAATTAAAAACCAAATAATGTATTTGTTACTAAACTAAAACAACAGACCTGCAATACATTTAACAATGTGCATTGCTATTGATGCTGTCAGGGAGGTGTTGATTCAGCTCATCAGTCATTTATGAGACTGTAGTTAGTGGTGGTGTTGTATCAAAGTGTATGACATTGATAGGTGTTTCAAATGTTCTGACACACATTAGAGGGACATGATATAAGAAACACCTCTCAGCATGAGTTTGCATGCACCACAGCAACCAAGGCAGACTGTATAACAATGCCTGAAAATACAAATACGATCTAATCACTTGCTATTATCAGTGAGGGCAGTCAGTCCTTGAGATTCAATTTAGACACGCATCAAATTTGCCTACAGTCCGAACACATTCTAGGAGCTTTTTAATGTGGAAATACATCAGTGGGTGAATACATTCTATTGACAATGCTGGCTATAAGAAAGAGGTAAAATGACACAATTGCTTTTGGTTGAATACTTTTACACAGCACTCATTTTGTCTGAATGAGTCTTTGACTTATGAAAAAATAACATTTAGAGAAACAGACATTACCTACCTTTCTTTCAAAAAGCTTGCAAAAATAACAAAGATGCAAACGTACCTGCCCTGGCTTGATGTCTAAGTAATGAAGCACCTCTTTAAGCATCACAGGCGTGTGAGGAGGCTTTTCGGCTGATACAGAGGACAGTTCTTCAGATCTGTCCAGGGGACCAGGACCAGAAGATGCACAAACTGTAGAAGAGTGCAGGCTTAACTTCCATGACCTCCATGCTCCCCAAACAGCCAGATTTGTTTTCCGTAATATTGGGTTGGAGCGCACACACATGTGAAAAGTCATACTTAGGCCTATAATGATCTATGGAGAAAACAAGAACAGAATCATGTCATGATAAAAGCAGAAATATAGTGCAACTATAGAGAAACCAAGTGTTTAAGCCAATTAAGAGCAGCAGGGTTTGTAATACTATTGAATACGGGTGAGTATTTTAAAAGTAAAAGTAAGATGGTGATGGAGTTATGGACTTCAAGTGGTGACTACTGATTTGAAAATAACTGACCAAGTTTTTGTAGAAACTATGTTAATACTTGGAATAGTTATCAAGTATAATAATTTGTAACACAAATATTAGAGCCTACGTCACAACAGCAACATTGACAAATATCTTATGGTGCAGACAAAGTAGCGTTGATATTTCCAGACAGGAAATCTGAATTTATAGCTGACTTAAGCAGCTGGTATCCAACCAAAAAAAGAGAGCATCACAGTTTTAACATTTCAAGCCATTTGAGATCACTCTGAAGGTTGAATTCTTCCAACAGCACACATCGGTGGCACATACACTGTAGCACCACCACAGCCAAGTGCATCTTCGGCTACTTAGTTCAACATTTTGGCATTCTACATAAACAATACTGCACGCAGTGAGCCACATGGTTCAAAAGGTATTCAGGTGTTTGTAGAAACAAGAATTAGAGCTCAGTTAGTGATGCATGAGTCTAATGTATGGAGTTATATTCCTATCTTTATTCAAGAGCGCATTCTTTCAATTTGAGAGCATTTCTCACTGATATTACGTTCAGATTTTGTAATAATTTCCCTCAAAACCTTGCTTTCACACTCAAATGGTCATGCTCGCGCTTGGATTTCAAAGAAGGTTCAAAGCTGAGAGCAGGAAATCTGTCCACAAAACAACATATCTGAGTCCGAGCACAAAGTTTGAGCACAAGCAGAGCAAATCCAAGCGCGAGCATGACCATTTGAGTGTGAGAGCAAGGTTTTGAGGGAAATTATTACAAAATCTGAACGTAATATCAGTGAGAAATGCTCTCAAATTGAAAGAATGCGCTCTTGAATAAAGATAGGAATATAACTCCATACTAATGAGGAATTCAACAAGTTTGCGTATGGCATTGGTGAACGCAAACCAAATGTTCAATGGTAGCAAATAATTACACAGTATTTAAAGAGATGGCAATAAAATATTGAGTGACAATGCATGATTGCTGTCAGATTGTGGGCCATACCTGCTGTATCTTTAGGGGAATCAAAATCAACTTTTTATACACATTATTATTATCACATTACTGGTGTGTGCATCTAGATGCAAATCAAAAATATTTCATGTCTGGTAAGGTAAGATATCCTTTAACAGAAGAGCATAGAAGAGAATAAAGGATTGACTGTTTTGAGCATGCTGTACATTTATTATCACTTATGAATAATTTTCTAAATATTTTTATCCAGGCCATCATCACAAATTAATAGTACCTTTGTCTCATTGTACATATTGGTTTATTAAACAGCCCGTCCCATGTGTTGTTTCCTCTCCAGTACCATCAATTGGGTGAAAGGTAGGGAATAATTATAAGGATAATAGGGATGCTATTATTTAATTTAAGGAGGAGGTATTTATTCAAAGGTCCATTATTTTAACCACGCCCCACCTCTAGACATTAACTAGGGGATGGTAAAAGGTCACAATAGCATAACTTTACAAAACGTGGATGTTGATAGCTGTTAACAATTTTGTTTAATTCAACCAAACGTGAAATCAAGTTTACATTGCTATTTTGTTGAACAGTTAACGTTGCCACACAAAAGCACAGTTTTTGTGTGAAGCAGGTTAGCTTAATGTTAACTATCTTGCTAAAAACACCAGAGCTAACGTGGAGAAAACGTGCATGAGTGGAGGTACACATGCACACTCTAACAGTATTAAATATGTGTTTGGCGTAGCTATATCTTGGTAGTGTTATGCAACCTTAAGTACATTATTCGTTGCTCTTTCTCACGTGTGTGAGGGTGTGACGTTAAATAGCTGTAACGTTATATCAGGAGTGGCTTTGCGTTTTACACCTGACGATAGAGCGATGCAATACATATTGTTGCTATGCTACAGCAATTAGCTACAGGAACTGTCGAACATGTTCAAGAATAAGGACATTCAGTTACATTTAAAAATGTTTAACTAAGGTGAGCAGCGACGGAGAAAGTTGCCTTCACCTCAAGAAGTAAACAGTAGCTTACCGTAGGCCAAATTTTACTCGATGCCTGCTCTGGTTGGGTTGTTTAGGTTTAAGCAAAAGGATTGGTTAGGGTTAGGGTAAGAATGTCAGGGTAACCAATCAGAGGCAGAGAAAGGCACCGTAGGGCGGGACATGCCTGGGAAAAAAATTCTCGTTTACAGTAGTAGACCAGAGAGTAGCTCCGCCTTCAGCAGCAGCATGTCCGACGCGTCACTCCGGCACGCCCAATGACCAGCGACTCACATCCAATCTGCTGCGACAGAGGAAGAGGGCTTGTTTTTGAAAATATTGGCGCTATGACCGGCTATCTAGCTAGCTTTCCTAACGAATTTGTTATTCCAATACGAGCTACTTGTGTCTCATTAGAAAACGTTACCGTGGTAAAATAAAAGATAACCGTCACTGACATAAGGTAAGACATAATCGCACACCGTGCATTCGACATAAACAAAACAGCTCTAACCTAACGTTACCGTTGGAAGTTGTGCGAGAGCTGACGTTAGCTAGCAGGAGCCAACACCTGCAAAGTTAACGTTAATAGGCTGGCTTTTAATTGTTTCGTATTATCTGTGCTTTAATTCCAATTGTTAGCTATGTTAACATGTTTAGTAGCATTTAACTTACAGTAACAATACTATCTCGTATCTTTTACCGTGACTTGTTTTTAAGTTGAGATAAGTTTCTAGTCATTAGCTAACTGTTAGACAACGTTCGAATTTAATGTTAACGTTAACATTATTATCCCTTTATTAAGTCTCATTGTGTCAATGTAACGCTACCGGTAGATTTAACGATAACGTTAGCTAGCTACATCTTGGATTTTAATAAGGGAGAAACTGCCACCTAACGTTAGATTCGTTAGTCCATTAGTTGCTTTGTAATGCGTAGCAATGGCGCATGATAATACTATTGTTACATGTGCAATGATAGGCAGTGTGCATAAAGGTAACGTTAATGCTAGTAATGTTAGCGTTACACATACGCACTGCACACCCAGTCTTAAATAACATCAGTGTGAATTTGCACATGTAAAGTTAAAGTTATACTCTTAAAGTTTATTAGGAAACGTAATTTCTGGCTAAACTCATTGTATTTATACAACAGATAGAACCCTATTTATATCAATGAGGACGGGCTAAATATTAGATCATTTTAGATAGAAATTGTTTTACTTCACAGTTAGTTACAAAGCAATGAAATTCCACAGCACTGCAAACAACAACCTCCAAAATGACCATCATTTTGAATCAAGACCTCTCTAAAACATTTTTTAACAAAACTAAACGATTCAACCTTCAGTAGAGTATTATTTATTGGATGGCTCCCAGCCCTCATACAGGACATCCATCGTTTAACTATATTGAAATCACGCTCTATACCACCTGTACCATCCAAGTTTTGCATACCTGGTTATGTGGAAAAATTAGATCCACTCTGATTAGCAAGCATATTAATTATTAAGTCGCTGAGGATAAGTTTTATGGCCTTCTGTCCACGTTTCTTTCTCAATTTGTGTGATTTATTGATCTTAAAATGTATAATTAACCTGGTGTTTGCAATGTAGAAAATGTAGTTAACCCTTTGTTTTTTGTTTTGCAGCAACACTTAAGTCACAGCAGCGGGACCACAATGGCAAGTGACGTGTGCAGCCACGTTAAAGTGGTTGTTCGGGTGAGGCCAACCAGCGAGAGTGAGAAACTTGAAAACAGAAATGTGGTCCAGGTTGTTGATAACCACATGCTCATATTTGACCCCAAGGAAGAGGACATATCATGTTTTGGGTCACAAAGAGTACGAAGAAGAAATATCAACAAGAGGGCTAATAAAGACCTTAAGTTTGTATTTGACCATGTCTTCGGCGAGAACTCTACTCAAGTTGACATCTTTGAGAGCACCACTAAAGGAGTGTTGGACGGTTTGATGAATGGATTTAACTGCACAGGTAACAAATGCATATGTACAAGCTTTGTGTTAACGTATTGGCATCCCCAAATGGCAAAAAAGAACAACTGAACCTCCATAGCTGTGGACATAGTTATTGCTCAGACTATGAGTGCATCTGTGGTTGTATCAATGGTTGTACGGATTTGGTTATGGCAGCTGTTTTGTGACTACTCTTTACTGTTTAACATTAGCCAAGAAAGCATTGTTCAGCTACACAGGATTTGAACTTGCAAGAACCTCAAGAATACAGTAGCTTTACTACAACGCTCAGCCAGCACAATCATGTCGGTTCACTGCACGAAAGCAACCCCTGCGTGTAGTCAGTGTTACAGCCCTTAAAAACTAATGTGTGACAGCCATAATCGTACCAAAACACAGCCATGGCTACAACCACAATTACAACAGTCAAAACTATATCCATCCCATGGCTACGTGGTATGGCATGAGTGTTGTCTTTTCCTGGTTTTAAAGGCTGCATTCTAGTAAAGTTATGTCATTTTCTGAATTTACCAGACTGTTGTAACTGTTGTATTATTTGCCTTTACCCACTTAGTCATTATATCCACATTATAGATGATTATTTATCAAAAAATCTCATTGTGTAAATATTTAGTGAAAGCACCAATAGTCAACACTACAATATTGTTAAGGTATCAATATCGAGGTATTTGGTCAAAAAATATCGTGATATTTGATTTTCTCCATATCACCCAGCCCTACTCACAGCCACAGACTGTCAGACACGGCAGCAGTTGGTTATAATAATACAGTGTAGAGAGGTTGCCAGCTTGCCAACCGTGGTCAGAAAGCACAGGGGAGACACTTTGTTTCTCCGTCTCCACTGCTGCAGTCGGTACTTATTCTGAAGCTAATCCCTGTCACTCTCTCACTCGCTCTACCACATACTCCCCACACATACTGGCAGCTCTGCTATTCCCTTAAAGAGAAATGCGACACAGCACATATATAAATCCTCACAACGGCATAGGCCACTCATGTAGGCGTACATAGGCACTGTGTAGAGTCTGCGTATAACCATAAATCCGCCTTAAGTCAGCCACAGCTGAGGGTGCCCATACTCGTGCTGTTGTCAGAACCAGGGGCAGTTTATCTAATAAATAGACTGTTTCATAATACAGCTCACCTTCCTCTATGGATTTGAAGGGATGCAAAATGTATTGCAAAATATATGCAAAAGTATTGTGAGGGAAAGCCAAAGTAATCAGTAAATAAAGTCCCACTATAACTCTTTGGGGCTATGAATACAATTACCTAATCTGCTGTTGTAGTAAACTTTTGGGGTTTTTGACCGTCTCTCTTTAACCCCAGCATGACCAAATACTGTAGTTCAAATGCGGTTATGAGCCACACCAGCACAACTTTAGAGCCGTGTTTTTAATTAATAATTTTTTCTCAAGATGGCTTGCTGACTCATACTGCCGTATCATTAATTGAAACTTCTGGCTGCTGTTAATTTACTCCAGGGTTCACTCTCTGGTCACTAGCTCACAATGCTTTGCAGTGCCAGTGTTTTAAATCAGCACAAATGGGAAATTTCGACAGCTAGTGTACCCGCTGTAAACAGGGCCTGAAACAAATTTGGCTTTAGAGAGTCATCTTTGATCCATTGAAAGATGCCTGGATCAGCTGAACAATATTCATCCTGCTGAACAATATTTACTTAGTTGACAGTTTATTAGGTACACCTATGTAGTAGCTGTAGATGTGGTGCTGTTGAACTGTATTGCATTATGCAGAAAGGTGTTTCTGTCATTTAGCCTAAACTCATTGATAGAGCTGCAAACATCAATCGATTAGTTGTCAACCATTAAAGTTAGAAATTCTCTAAATTCCAGCTTCTTAGATGTGAATATTTTCTGGTTTCTTTACTCTATGACAGTAAACTGAATAACCAAGACATCTGAGGATGTCATTCTGGGCTTTAGATAGATAGATAGATAGATAGATAGATAGATAGATAGATAGATAGATCACAATTGAACAACAAGAACTTTAGAATTGTATTTGGTTCAATTATGTGAGTTTAAAGCTTTTCATTTGGTGTTGGTGGTGACAGTATTACGTACTGCAGGCCCACTTTCAAATATAGGCTGATTATAACATCCAAATTTTTATCAGGCACCTGCGCCAGTCTTTTCACAATGAGCACAGCGTTTTAAAATATAACATGTTTGATGCTTCCATTTTTCACATTACAGTTTGTGGTTTTGCTCCATCCAAAGTAGTATGATGTTGTAGCTGTTGCGATAAGCATTGTTATTTTATTTATTATATATATTATTTCAATTGCAGTGTTCGCGTATGGTGCTACTGGAGCCGGCAAGACACATACTATGCTAGGCTCGCAAAATGACCCTGGGGTCATGTACCGCACCATGACAGAGCTGTTCAAACGCATGGATGATGCCAAGGAGGAGAAAGAGTTTGCTGTTGCATTCTCATATCTTGAGGTGAATATTTGAATCTTTATTGTTTTTCTCTTTGTTTTGTTCATGTTCATGTATTTGTTAAGGACATGTTAAAGGTCCCATGACATGGTGCTCTTTGGATGCTTTTATATAGGCCTTAGTGGTCCCCTAATACTGTATCTGAAGTCTCTTTCCCATAATTCAGCCTTGGTGCAGAATTACAGCTACTAGAGCCAGTCCCACAATGAGCTTTCCTTAGTATGTGCCATTTCTGTGTATGTACTGAGGAGGGGGGGGGGCAAGGTGGATGCCTCTCTCTCATGGGTGGGCCAAAGTCTCTGGGCGGGCAAAGCAGAGAAAGGGGAGGTAACCTTGCTCCTTATGACCTCATAAGGAGAAGATTCCAGATCGGCCCATCTGAGCTTTCATTTTCTCAAAGGCAGAGCAGGATACCCAGGGCTCGGTTTACACCTATCACCATTTCTAGCCACTGGGGGACCATAGGCAGGCTGGGGGAACGCATATTAATGTTAAAAAATCTCAAAGTGACATTTTCATGCCATGGGACCTTTAATCTTTTGTGTCAAAGTTGTTCTCATACTTTGACTCCTATCCCTTACAGAGCCTTAACCTTTTCATACATTATTTTGATGAATTTGCTAGGGCTGCTCCCTCTTAGTCGTTTAGTCGACTAATCGGTCGTTTTGGTCTTAGTCAACTTAGATTTCTTTAGTCGATTAGTCATGTTTTATGCTTTTTTCATGCTGAATGACTTATTTCCAAGAAACGTACGAGCACATCTCTGGTAAACACAAGAATTAAAGTGGTGCTTTTGCATGACTCTTTGCGGAGAAACTCAGATTTACAGATCTGTCGATTAAATCAACTAATCGATTAGTCGATACAACTGAATGATTGTTAGTCGACTAAGAATTTCTTTAATCGAGCACAGCCCTAGAATTTGCAGCTGTTTGCAGTTATATTTGTTGTTTTTTTTGTTTACAGGTTTACAATGAACAGATCAGAGACTTGTTGGCTAATGCAGGCCCCCTTGCAGTCAGAGAGGACAGCTCTAAAGGAGTGGTTGTTCAGGGCCTCACACTGCATCAGGTTAGTAGCAACATGCATCATAGAGCCTATTTAAGGTAAAGACTGGTGTCATTGCAATATCAATTTATTACAGCCTAATTTAGATTTCCCTCAGTCATAATGTAATGCTTTTAATTAGAAAATCATATTTTCCAAGTCTGGAGATGTTATACAAGAGTAGATAACAAAAAATGGGTTCCCCTGCAGCCATTGATATTTAAAAAAAATCTACTTCTGGTTTTAAGACATTATTAAAAGATAGTGTGGAGGTAAGAGATAGCCCTCAAAACAGTTGCCTCTAACTATGACAAGTGTAAATGTTAAAATTCAGGGACATTTTTCTCTGTAGCAGCTTCCTCTCTCTCAATAAGTGGAGGTAGGGTGGAAGAAAACATTTTGAATGAAACTTAAACTTTGTAACTGAGAAAATGCTCAAATCTGCCAACAAATAAAGCTTTTATTAAACATACTGTCCATATATTGTTATTATTTTATAAAACTGGGCACTGTATACAAACATTATAATGTTGAGTAATGTTAATGTTGTTCTGTTGCTGTGGTTTGCAAATATACTGTGATGGTTCCAAATGGGGCCTTTTACTGGGTCACACACCATCTATGACTTTTCATTTTTCTTTACAGCCCAAATCTGCAGAGCACATTCTTGAGGCTTTGGATTCTGGCAATCGCAACAGGACACAGCACCCCACTGACATGAATGCCACCTCTTCCCGGTCCCATGCTGTATTTCAGGTATTTCAAACCAGTGTTCAAGAAATTTCAAGACATACATAGGCTCTAGCATGATGTCATAACATAAGAACATAAAAAGACAATAATTCACAAAAGAAGAAATGCAAAATACAAAAGCATACGGTTCCCACGCCTTAATTTCAAATGGGCAGTTACTAAGATAATAAGTATTTGAAGTATCTTGTTTCACTATGAACATCTAACAATTCATTTGCTTCTTGATACTCTTAAATTGAAAGTTGTGTATTCTTTTTTTCAGATATTTTTAAGACAGCAGGACAAAATCGCCAGCCTCAATCCTAATGTCTGTGTCGCCAAAATGAGCCTGATTGATCTGGCAGGCTCGGAGAGAGCCAGCGCCACAAACGCCAAAGGGGCACGTTTGCGGGAAGGTGCTAACATTAATCGCTCACTCCTTGCCCTAGGAAATGTTATCAATGCTCTTGCTGACCCAAAGGTAAAGGCATACCCTACATATACTGTATATAACATACAAAGGGTTGAAAAAATACACTAACACCACATGAAGAGGTACTTTTATTTTTAGTGATTAAATCACAGTCACCATAAATACAGATTCACAGCATTGTAAAAAGTTGGTTCCCTGATTTCTGGTGCATTTCCCATGCATTTATGCAAAATAAGGGGAGTAAAATAAGAAAGTGTACACAATGAAATTATCCAGAGTAATATTTATTCATATTTTTGTGAATGGTGATTATATCCATGTAATTTTAATGAATGCTCTGGTCATAAAATAGTCAAGGGATGTATGGCAACATTTTACAGGACCAATCTATGTTGCAAACACTGTTCACATTTTTCAAGATCATTATGCCCCAGTACCAGCGTGCCTACTCGTTCCTTGAAATACTTTAATTTTCTTGTGGACTCGTTCTAGTAATACAGAAATCAGGGAAAAGGAGAAACTGGAAAATATGGTCTTCTTTCAAACATTTTTGGTTTTGCTGGGAGCAGTCTGTCAGATGTCTCAGTGACAGCTGGAAGTTAAGATTAGGGATCTGTTCTCAAAAGAGTTCACATTCAAACGGTGTTGTGTGCTTGGTGTTGTTTTCTCACTCACGCAACTCAGAATGCACCGAAGACGCCTCTTGGTTAGCGAAGACAGCTGCGCACAGCAGCATCTGTCAGACTGTAGAAACTGAACAAAGTGTTTGGTTAGCTTGGTAACAAATAATATACTACTGTGTTGTGATTCACTGCCTAAAAAATGTTTAGAATAATGATTTATTTAGAAACTTTTGAAATAATGTTACATGGCTTTACAAATAAGGTAAAAATCAAGCAAGATTCAACAGTTTAAACCAATAAAAGTAATAAAATACACACCAACATTAAACAAATTAACAAGTAACCCGACTTCAAAAGAAAATGGCAAAGAGAAAAACACAAGATACAGTCCGTTTGTATATAATTTAGATATAGTGGAATTTTAGGTTCTGAGTAATCTGTACTGCTATATTGTATAGTTTGGATGTGTCATTACTAGGTATTCTCTATCACCAACTACAGATGTTAATGCCATGTTTACAGACAATTTGACAAAGAATTCACACACATTCACAACACGTTTTAAAATGTATTCCATGTAGATTTGTCCAGACAGTTCATTGCAGGCAGTGTACAAATATAGTGAATGTGCAGAGGTTTTTTTAAATTATGTTTTCTATTTAGAATTGTTTTTATGCTTTTATTTGGTCAGCAAATCGTAGTGCATATGGAAATTTTGCATCACGTTCTTAAGATTATGATGGCTATAGGTATATGAAGTTCAGCACTAGCCTCCGAAACTGAGAGCCGGTGAAGTGGAGAGTCAACTGAGTATTATTTCATTCCAGTTGCATACATTAACCTGTCAAGCAGTCTTCTCATTTTACACACCAGTCTCAAGGAACATAAGCAGGCCACATGCATTTAGAAAATGCTCTGCAAATGTACCACGGCCATGTTGAAATGTGATCCTTCTTTAACGGGTTACTTTATTCTAGCGTTAAAACTGTTGAGTTAGTATTATACCCTGCCCTGTTGCAGTCATGGTCTCATATTTTTATCTACTCAACCTACAACGCCCACCACAAGTCCCCACTCCTTCCCCGCCCTATCTCCATGGTTATTGGTGCTGCAGTGTTTACTGTTGGCAGACAAGGAATTCATGTTGCGACCATTGTTTACAGGAAAGAATGTCCCCACTTGTGTCTGGGCTGACATGCCATTCGTTTGAGTGAAGGAGAATGTCTGCTACTTCTGTTTGGGCTGTTCAGTATGTCATCCTTATGCTATGCCGCACAGAGGTTTTTGTTGTAAGTTGTTTGCCTTAGGCGATGTCCAAACCAATGCGAATACATTTGACGCAGCATCCTTTCTCTCCATTTTGGCCTTCCATTCACACAAGGCCAGTGTTTCTCATCCACCAAAAAGGGGCTTTCTGAAAATGTTGTCCAAAGTGGCTGAATTTGATCGTACCAATCTTGTTTAATGGTGCATTCAGAGAAAGCTGAGATTTTTGTAAATATTGGTGTGTGTAGTTGTAGGGCTGGAGAAAATCAAATATCACAATATTTTTGACCAAATACCTTGATATTGATACCGCAACGATATTGTAGTGTTGACTATTGGTGCTTTCACAAAATATTTACACAATGAGAGTTTTGATAAATAATCATCAGTAATGTGGATATAATGACTAATTGGATAAAGGCAAATAATAGAACAGTTACAACAGTCTGGTATGTTCAGAAAATGACATAACTTTACTGTAATGCAGCCTTTAAAACCAGGAAAAGACAACACTCATGCCATATCACGATATCCAAAATCTAAGACAATATCTAGTCTCATATCACGATATAATATCGATAAATTGCCTAGCTCTATGTGGTTGTCAACATTTTAAAGGTCCCATGGCATGAAAATGTCACTTTATGAGTTGTTTTTTTTTTTAACATTAATATGAGTTCCCCCAGCCTGCCTATGGTCCCCCAGTGGCTAGACATGGCGATAGGTGTAAACCGAGCCCTGGGTATCCTGCTCTGCCTTTAAATAAATGAAAGCTCAGATGGGCCGATCTGGAATCTTGCTCCTTATGACCTCATAAGGAGCAAGGTTACCTCCCCTTTCTCTGCTTTGCCCGCCCAGAGAATTTGGCCCACCCATGAGAGAGGGGCATCATGGCTTTCAAACCAGCAAAGTGGCAGTTGGTCAAGGCCACACACACACACACACACACACACACACACACACACACACACACACACACACACACACACACACACACACACACACACACACACCCTCTCTCCTCCTCCTCAATGGCTACAAACACAGAAATGGCACATACTAAGGAAAGCCCATTGTGGGACTGGCTTTAGTAGCTGTAATTTGGCACCAAGGCTGAATTTCAGGAAAGAGACTTCAGATACAGTATTAGGGGACCACTAAGGCCTATATAAAAGCATCCAAAGAGCACCATGTCATGGGACCTGGAAAAAGAGCTGATGCACTAAATGGTATATGGAAACGCCTTTGCCAAATAAGTTGCTTAGCGAACATTAGGGGTGGTACGGTTCACAAAACCCACAGTTCAGTTCGTATTACGGTTTTCGGTTCTGTGCGGTTCTTGTTATTTTTTCTTTTAATCTTTAACACTCCAGAATATACTTCAGCATATTGCTAAAATTAGCATATCGAATGCATGTTGCACAAAACATGCACACAGTGGCAGTTCTATATTGTGTTATTTCATCATTGGTAACATGAAATCCAAAATGTTCCCACACACCAGACTATAAACAACGCTGGCGCATCCTCCAGCTCTGGGCAGCCTCTCTCCCACTTGACATTTCTGCACGTGACGTGACCTGCAGCAGCAGTGGCACCCCACTCCACTTGAGGAGCGGTCGGCTCGGTGCCTCTCAAAATCTCACGAAAATCTTTTAAACTGACCTTTGTTGATCTGAAATTAAGACAGATACAGCAACTGCATGGCCTATTTCTCGCTTAAAATGTTTTCAGAAACACGTTTCGGTGAACTATTTTAGTACAATATGAGATCGTATTCTGAACGAGCCGCCATGACAGTCTGTTTTGAAATTAGGGACCAGCCAGACCCATGTGACGCAATCGTCCAATCAGCTGCCATGGGTTGCGTTTGTCACGCCCATCGCGCTCGTCATTTCCAGTAAGTGTTTTAACATAGGTGTCGAAAGTGGGCATTACGGCAGTAAGTGGTTAGTGCACATTAACAGTGTACTGACGAACCGTGCGGTACACACATGCTCCGAACCGAGACTAGCGAACCGAGCGGTTCGGGTGTTTTTTCATGAACCGTACCACCCCTAGCGAACATTTAACTAAACTCGCATGACTGATCAGCTGTTTCTGCTGCCGGCGTCTTCCTGGATAATTCAATAGCATATCGTCGCCTTCAGACAGTAGCCATTACTAACTCACATGAAAGGAAAATTAAAACTTGCTGAACCAGATTCCTAAAGACCCCTCCATTTTATCATTTAGATGGCCAAAGTGACTTGTTTTGTTTCCAGTTAGCAACCTCTCATTCTTCTACTCTGTTTACTGGTGGTTTACAGCCATGCGTAGCCTATAGTGCCAACTGTAGCGTTGAAACTATATGCTGTAGCCTAGTTTAGTCGCACCAAACCAGTTGATGGAAACACCTAATTTGCATTTCTTTTTGCAACATTTCAAAGGTTCGCTTAAAATTCGCTTGACCATCCCTCCATTCCCATTCTCCATTCCTTTCCACTAAGCAGTCCAGTTCAGTCCGAACAGTTGTTTTTGCGTCCATACTGAAAGTGTTGATGGACATTACAGAAAATTACAGGGGGTCATTTTACACTGAATGTGTGATAGATTCCCCTTAATCGACCAGCCTAATGGAGTCAAAACAAACATTTGAGTTTATTTTTAGATACTGACTTTGCTTAGAGAAAGCTTTCCTACGAGTTACTGACTTTGCTAGAAGAATAAGTTTGAATGCCTGCTCTTATTAAAAGGAGATTTTCCAAATTGGCACGGCTATCCTGAAACTCCCTGGACCTGAAAACTAAGGTCTTTGAATCCAGATGTAGGCTTAGGCATTTTTCCAGGAAGAAGTGCAGGCACAGCTGCTAACCCCAAAAGAGATCATTTTACACTACATTGTTACTTAACTTTAATGTGACTTTCTGCAATCCCAATACCCACAAGATTGTGACTCACCTAAGCAGCTGTAGTCGATCTAATGCCATTATTCCAGACTGAGCTGTGTTCACAGACCAGGTGCAGAAAGACTTCAGACCAGTGTTGTGGATGGCTGTTCCCTGTTTTAACTCTAAAATGAACACTCCATACTGAATTGTGTTTACAGTTTATTGGTCCCCACCAAATAGTGTAATATGACCAAGCTTCTCTTGTGGAGCTTGTCCAGATGGAGAATGAATAGCAAGGCACACCTCACATTTGTGCTCTTCTGCATACCACAAAAATAATGCACTTTTTCTTCATTTAATTTTGTTTCGTGTCACATCTGAAGTATTGAATTCTGTATTTGTTCATTTCAAACATTCATTTTATGCATTTTCTAAGTAAACTCAAAGAAACCACAAGAGTATTTCAGATTTTCTGAGCTGGTTGTTTGCGTACACTTAAAGTAAATCCAAATGTCAAAAATGGTCTTATTTCTTTGCCGAATGTTATCTTTTCTCATTTGTTTCAGAGTAAGAAGACTCATATACCGTACAGGGACAGCAAGCTGACGCGACTACTTAAAGACTCCTTGGGGGGCAACTGCAGGACAGTTATGATTGCCAATGTTAGCCCATCATCCAAGTCATATGATGACACCCACAACACACTGAAGTATGCCAACAGGGCCAAGGAGATTAAGTCCTCGGTTAGTATTAAATGTATCTTATTGTTTTCATTGTTAATGGTTCTATAACTGTTGTGTTTCTTTGGGCAATAGATGCAAGAATTCCTTTTAAATCATTACATTTTTCTCTGTACTCTTACCTATCAGCTGAAGAGCAATGTTGTAAGCCTGGACAGTCACATTGGCCAGTATGCAGTGATATGCGAGAAGCAACGGCAAGAGGTAAAATTATACAACAAACACTACCATGCTCATTTTTTCTTAAATCCAGAAGATCTCCATATATATTTTTTATTGAGACTTAAAATTTCTCATTTGAATATGAGTCATAATTACTGCTACTGTATTTCAATTTTCTTTTGTTTTTTACAGATTCTGCAGTTGAAGAACAAACTAAAAGAATATGAGGAGAAGAACAGGGTGCCTGGGGCTTCTAACATGATTACTTCCCAAAATCAAGCAGAGTTCAAAAGGTAAGCATGTACATAAATGATTCAGAGTGTAAGCTGAGACATATAAGTTTTTGTTTCTTTACATGTTAAACTAATTTATTGTAAACATTAGAGCTGCAAAAATGTATAGATTAGTTCCCCATAACAAATGACTCAAACAGATGATTAAATTAGTTGGCGATTAATTTAATAATCTGTTTGAGTCATTTGTTATGGGGGAAAGAAATCCAAATTCTCTGATTTCAGCTGTAAATATTTTCTAGTTTTTTACTCCTATGACAGTAAACTAAACTGGGGGTGTCCTTTGGTAAATTGATTGGATGGTCTCACTATTCCACTTCTGCCTGGCTGTTCAAAGCCCCGCAGCTCAAGTGAAAAAAGACCTGGCGCATATCTTTAACGGAGCGTAGAGCTACTTCACACGCCATGACGCAGCTAGCGGAATATCAATCATTGACTTAAATGGCCGCAATTGCTCACGGGGATTGCGGCACCTCCGGAACGCGCCCGGTGGAAAATAGAGAGAGCTGCCATACCCTCTAACATTCCAACGCCGGGTTTTACAGGCAGCTTTTTACAATTGCAGCTCCGCTACTCCTCTGCAAAAGTGAACTCAGAGTCAACTTTGGGGCAGGGGATCTTCTATGCTAATTTAAAGGTCAAAACCAGATGTGTTATAATACCAACCATGTCAGACTTAGCCTGTCAAGCTAGACCCACATCAAGATGTTGGGTCTGGGAACTCACCATTGACAGGGCTCAATCTGAAGGGCGGGATAAACTGTTCAAATTCCCTCTGCACGCAATAGGATAGCGCTACAACCAGGCAGAGCAACGAAGAAGGTAGCGAAGATAGTTGATAGATTAAACTTCTGCCGTATCCGGTCGGCAAAACTCCGAACACATCTTGCTTTTTTAAGAATGATTTCTGTGCCGTTCTTTTCTCAAAGAAAAGCATAACTCCAAGTCTTCCAGAAGACCGCCCTTCCCAGCAGCCATAAGCCTGCCCACTGACTCTATACACGATTTGATTGGCCTGACCAGAGTTTGGTTTTCCCAGCTCGCAAGCCAACGGAGAGTGCCTAGACCCCCCTGGCTGCGAATAAAATTTGCTGCCACTAGGGTGAGTCTAGATTTCTAGGCTAGGTCAGACTGGCTGCTGCTCTTCACCTGTGACCAATATCCCAAGACGTTTTTTACCTCAATGAGAAGTTTCGTCACATTTTCGTGAGACGAGATATCATCACACCTCAACCACTTATGCTAAATTGCTGATAAAAGGTCATTTGCCATACCCTTTCTTGATCAGCTCACAACACGCCTCACTTTTTAAAAACTTTTTAAACCACTTGTTTTGTTTACTCCTATGAAACGCTTTCCTGTGTAATGGGCACTTGAACCTCCTGGAAAACTGTTACTTCCTGGAAAACTTATAACAGTCTAATGTCCCACTGTAAAATTGTCTTTCAAAAGGAACTAGTACTAATACTGTTTCATGGAGAGACATTCAGAGAAAGAAAATATTTGTGTGTGTGTGTGTGTGTGTGTGTGTGTGTGTGTGTGTGTGTGTGTGTGTGTGTGTGTGTGTGTGTGTGTGTGTGTGTGTGTGTGTGTGTGTGTGTGTGTTATTGTTTTGGAATTAAAACTGCAATATTGTGCCAGCACCTAAGTAAGAATTTTAGCTCTGCAGCATACCAATATTTCAATACTGAAAAAACTCTGTAATCTCTTTAATTTAAGGTAAAAGCATTATTGTAGTTTTAAAACTCCTTTTTGTTATCCTGTAAAGTGCTGCTATGTCAATGCTTACATGTTATTTGTCTTTAATTGTTACAGGATGACAAATTCAAAAACATTACATAGGACTGAGTACTGCTGGTTTTCAATCTAGTCAGGGACAATTTAACTTTTTGGATTAAAAAACAGGTGTGCTTCGAGGCCCAAAAAAAAAAGCAACTCTGGAATGCTGGTCTTTACACTTTCGTGTTTTTTAAGTACCTGCCACAAATATACAGTATCTACCTCGGTGTATAAAAGTATACTAGTGTTTGATATAACTGCTATAATCATCATTTGTTTAACTTTCTTTTCTATCTTTTTTTTTTATTATTTAATTTTATATATATAAATCAGATTAACCACATCCCATCTAGTCATCTTTAAGGCATACAGTGGCATCTGTCGGGGTATTTGGGTTGGGGGCGGGGGACAAGGAAAAGCTGAATGAGTCTCACTCCCACACATTTCATTCACTGGCATCAGAATTCACAACTCGCACAGTGAGAGGCTCTGAATAGAGGCTGCACGCTTCTCACGCTATTAAAAATTCAGCAGTCTAGCAAGGCCACGATGTCTCCTACGTCACTGGAGTTACATTGAAGAGTGCAGTCACATTTCAGTGACAGCTCTCCAGTCTTATTTACCTGCATGCTTCTCCTGTCTCTTCTCCTGCTTTAACTCAACCAGACAGCCACTTCAACATCACCTCAACTCTGTTCCAGGAATACATATATACATCATATAACTAAGAATATCTTTGTGGCTCAGTCCGAACAGAACTGGCATCTTGTGAAAGCTCTAGATTATATGAAAAGGTTGATGTAATTGATTTATTAAGTATATAATAACTCAAGCCTTAACACATTGTTAATTATTTGTGGGGAATAGCAAACATTTGATGTAAAAAATATTGATGTATTTTTACATTATCTTTATTGGCTGTATTTGTGTATTTGAACTTGGTTCAATGTGTTGATAAAACTATTAATTATCTCATAGCTTTAGTAGGATAAATTAATGCACGAACAAGTGGTTTGTAAGAGCTCCTGGCACAGCAATTCATATAAATTTGCTCCTTAGGCCGGCTTCACACTGGGTGCGTGGCATGAGCGTATCAGCTGCGTGGCGTGTCCGTTTTTATTTTGGCTCCCATGTTAACACATTAGAGTTTGCACACTGCCTGCGTGACACGCACGTCTCAGGCGCATCTCAAGCCGTTCCGAAAACGCGTGCATGCTAGAAATAGAACGCTACGCATCTGACACGCAACAGAAACGGTACGCTCACGCCACGCAGCCAGTGTGTGGCCGGCCTTACGTGTGGCTTGAATCTCTGTGATGATAGTGATGTTTTATTGGAGTGTATTATACTGAGAGGTGTTTCTAATAATCTGTCCATTGTATGTGAATCAGTAGACAAGATAAAACACTTCAGTATAATACAGTCCAAAACAACCCCACTAGAGCCTCAAAAATTTAGTTGAATAAATGCCTCTCTGACAGTACCAGCTAAAAGTGAGCCTTACAGCTGCACAAAGACACAGCTTATTAAGGCTATTATAAGGTAACCAATTCCATTAGACTACACGTGTGCTTATTTATCTACTTTCACAGGCCAATTCATAATTGATGTGATTTACAAGTGTGTTTACTTTATTGTAGTGTGACCCTTTTGTTGTTGTATTTGAATCACAGATTGTTCCTTTAATTAACCTGCTCTCTTGTTTTAATGAAATAAAATGAGATGGCCAACTTGCTTTTAGACCATTTTTATAAAGTTTGACATTCATTGACATTCATTCAAATTACCTAAAGAGCCCTTTTAATGCAAAGCTTGTAACATTTGATCATCACTCTTTTCTCTCTCTAGGGTGTCTGAAGCTCTGCAGCAAATCTTCTCAGACCGTGCCCAAATCAGGAAGGAACAGCTGGATCTGGAGAGACAACTGAAGGAGAATGAGCTGCGCCAGCGGTACAGTGAGGACGACAACCTGCAGGTCCAATATTTCTGTGCCAAAGAAAAGACTGAGAAGGTATCTGATGCTTACGCTGCTATCCACAGATTCCATCATCCCCTACAGAAAAACAGCTGCTGAGTCATCATTTCACTTCTCTGTTCTCTATAGTTGTCTTGGCCTCTCATTTACGCCACTACAGGACAGGGTCACTGTTCCCATCTCCTGGCTCCTCTCTGCCTTTTGAGTCCTATTGTTAGTCCCAGCTGTAAATGCCATATAAAAAGTGAAATTTCCAGACATTTTGGTACCAAACTTTGTAGAATGGTTCACTGTCATCCAAAACAAACTAAACTGTGGGAACAAATTGCCTAAAAGTGGTGCTACACCGTCTGTTTAAAACTTTGATGAAAAAATAAAAATGTGTTAGATTAACCTCTCCAACCTCTTAATATTTTAGAATTATCTGAATTAAAGACCACATACACAGTTAATAGTGTGTCATACTAATACTTGCACAAACAATGGGCGATTCGTAATATGACTTAAATGACGTTTGTTTTTGTCGCTTTTGATAGGCCACGTGTAAGCACGAGCGGAAGATTGCCGCCTTACGCACTCAACAGCAACATATTCGCAAACGTTTAAAGGAGGCAGAAACACGTTTCCTGGACAATGACGGCTGGCTTCATCGTGCTGAGAATGATATTAAGCTGCTGAAGTCGAGTGATCAGACCTCAGAGGTAAGTAGAACTAATTGGCCCATTTACTGGTGCTTAAAAACAGTGTTGAGTGCAGAGTGATTGAAGGGCAAATTTGTGTTTTTGTTGTGACTTACAAATTCTGTAAATTGATTAGTATATATACTTATATACCAATAGTGAGTAAAACTAGAAACTAAATAACATTGTGGACTGGATGAAATAGTTTGAGTCATTGTAAAAACACAAATGAGCCTGATTAGATATAGTGAAAAACTTCCCAATGTGGGTTACATCCTTCAAAACTAATCGCTTGGTGTTTTTTGTTTGTTTATTTTGGAAGGTAGGCTGTGTCTCTACTGGTGTCGTGACTGTCTTTGTTTTCTTCCCATCTGTTCTCCAGTAATTAGAACCGTGCTCATTTTATTTCTCCAGCTCACTCGTGGATCACTGAAGAGAATAAATCAATACCCTTTACTCATCCCTCACACAGCAGCCAGTTACCTAAAACCATGCCCATGTTATTTTTTTTCTTCTTTATCCTTTTTTCCAGGAACTGACCCAGAACCATGACGCACCCACCGGTCAAATGTTCTCTCTGCTGTTGATTCGTAGTTTCTTTACGTCAGAGTCCTTTTCTTTTTTCTTCCTCTCCCTTACCCTGAGTAGACCGCTTTTCTGTTGAAACATGGACGAAAACAGAACTTTGCATCTTCTCTCTAATGTCTTGACCCCCCCAACTGCTTTTTGTTTCTTTTAATTCTGCCCACCCGAGTGGTAAATCAATATGCTATTATGTTAGAATGGCTATTGCCTTATCATTTCTGCTCTCTGAACTCACTTCTCCCTTTTGTTAAGGTGTTAAATAAGGACCTACATTGTCACAGACTGGAGCTACAGGTTAATGATCTCAAACAACACATCAAGCAGATGGTCGAGCTCACTGCACTGCAGGATCGGGAGAACAGGCGTATGCAGAAGTAGGTTGACGATACCTAGAACCAATTCTTATTGAATTAACTATTACTCAGTGCAGCTGAAGAAATTGCTTTCCACCTCACTATCTCAGATTTTTCCTGGAAGAAATGTCTCAGTAATATTTTTCCATTGCATTTCAGAATGGTGAACCTCTTGCTGCCAACTTATAGCCGGCACTACTCTGCGTTGCAGGCGGCTGGGCAGGTCACAGCTGCAGATGAGATGGAGAACTATGAACTAGAGCACCTTGTGTTGAGGGAGAGAGGCGTGGTCTGGGCAGACCAGGAAGGGTTGGGGCAACAGCTGAAAGGTGAAGGGATCGGAAAGGAGTCACAGGAGACAAATGAGGTGGGCCGCAGCGAGTTGGCACCTATCTTGTCTTTCTCACATCTGCTATACCACCAGAGTAGCCCCTGCAGTAAGTCATCATACTTTTATCATCCTAGTAGGGTCAATTATAAGTATTTACTAATAAATGTAAATTTTCTTTTTTATTAAACAATGATTTGTTTAGTCTAGAAAATATTTTATAAAAGTGAAAAATGCCCATTAAATCACACGAAGTGATTTCTTGAAATTGCCTGAAAGTATTGAATAAATAATAATTTTATTTATTAAGAGAAAAGCAGGAGCTTACATTTGAGAAACTAGAACCAGTGAATGTTTGGCATTTTTCCTACATAAATTAATTAAAAGAATAGAATTGTCTGTTAATTCTCTCTCGATCAATTAATCCACAAATTATTTCAGTGTTACAGTGTACAACCATGTAGCCTGTAGGGTTGGGCACCTTTCGAATCTGAACCAATATCAGTACCAGTACCTGAAATTCGGTTCCTGGTACCCAACGGTACTTTTTTCAGTACTTTCCCTCTGTAATTACAAAAAAATAATTCCAAACCTATTTATCCTATTTACTTACAACATTGTTATTTATTTAGAATATTTTACATGGACAGAAATTAAATAAAAATAAAAGCCCTCCCAAACCCCTCCCTATAACCTATTAAGTTATAATAATATAAAACTTTTATTCTTGTATTTGTATATTATTTTTTATTGTTTTATTTTCCTCATGACCGTTTTTAATTGCTCTTTAAAGTTTCACGTAAAGCACTTTGAATTGCCTTGTTGCTGAAAGGTAGCCTGACGTGGTCATACTCAGATTCTAACTTCCCGACCTCAAATTTTGTGGGCGGGGCTAAGTTCGGCTGGCATCCATGCTAGCTGAAAGGTGCTGTAGAAATAAAGTTGCCTTGCAAACTCAGCCTGTCAGTCAGTCCCCAGGGCATATAAACCACTGTTGTGCCTGCTTGTCTCACAGGAAGTGTAACGTCAACAGCACCATGACGTTATCGGCATTGCCGTAACTTCATCAAAACTGGTGTGTGTGTGTGTGTGTGTGTGTGTGTGTGTGTGTGTGTGTGTGTGTGTGTGTGTGTGTGTGTGTGTGTGTGTGTGTGTGTGTGTGTGTGTGTGTGTGTGTGTGTGTGTGTGTGTGTGTGTGTGTGTGTGTGTGTGTTACACCTGCATCCAGCTCAGAACGGTTAACTTTACCCCGATGAGCGCTACTTTCCGGCAAAAGCCAGGTTGCCCCAGCAAGTGAGCTATCCATGGAGCTAAGTAATGCTCTGTTTGCACTGTTGCCAATAGCACTGACCGCAATCCCCGTTTCCTCCATCTTCTCTCTCCCTTTTTGATCCATTGATCAGAGTTTTGAGCTCCGTATAAGCAAAAATATTGATTTAAAAATAATTTTATTAATTAAAAAATTGTCCTCCAAAGTCTATGATCAAAATTCTGTCAATAGCAACGGTCTGTTATACATAGCAACTGTTTTAAAGGGGTGATAGAATGCAAAACTGATTTCACCCTGTCATAGTTGAATAACGACAGTTCGGTGGGTAAATAGGACATACATAGAAGCTCAAAGTCCCACTGACACCCCTTTACTATGAAAATTTCATATTTTTAAACTGCCGCTGAAAACGGGCGAATCTCAACAAAGCTGGAAGTTGACGTCAACCTCCCAAAAACCGGAACCTTTGTCAGCCCATGGGTGTATTAAGAGAACGGTCACGCCCCAACATTTGCCTTCCTTCACAGACCCCGGCCTGCTATGAGGTACTTGGAGCTCCGTCACGACTGGCAGCCCACAGCACTCCATACCCGCGCAAAGTCACCGTCTCTTGGGGTAATGGACAACTAAATGCCCCTGCTCTGACAGAGCTACAGGGCCTGAAACTCCCCTCTTCCTGCTAGCTAAATGCCCGGTGTATGTGAGTGAGAGCGCGGTCAGCGAGCTTGTTACACCAGCAATCTCTTACCACCGGTTTCAGTTAATCTTTTAATGTGTGTAATTATAATGTGTTGAGTTATTTAAACAAAGGATTGGGGAAATACACGCCTCTTGTCCACGAGTCTCATTGAGAGAGCCTGCGGCTGGATGGAGCTAGCTAGCCTCCTCTTAGAATTCCTCTGGAATTCACAAAAATTCATTAACTTGAAATCGGACACCGTTGTTAGCTTTATAAGACATTTACTTAGATGTTGTATAAGGGGCGTGACGAAATTCAAACTGTAAATATACTCGGAATTACGCCGAAAATGAAGTTAACTATCCGTGATTTGTAGCTAGCTACACACAGCTAGGCTTGAAGGGACAGTCGCAGCTAACGAAACACCTAGCTAGTCTTCACAAATATTCATTAACTTGAAATCGGACACCGTTGTTAGCTTAATAAAACATTTAGTTAGATGTTGTATAAGTGGCGTGACTAAATTCAAACTGTAAATCTACTCGAATTACGACCAAAAATTAAGCTAACTAGCCGCAATCTTGTACACATAGGATTGTAGGGACAGTCGCAGTTAACAAAACCCTTACAGCTCACAAATATTGATTAACTTGAAATCGGACACCGTTGTTAGCTTTATAAGACATTTAGTTAGATGTGTAAGTGGCGTGACTAAATTCGAACTGTAAATCTACTCGAATTACGACCAAAAATAAAGCTAACTATCCATGATTTGTAGCTACACATAGATAGGATTGAAGTGACAGTCGCAGCTAACGAAACACCTAGCTAAACTAAAAAAATCAGACACCGTTGTTAGCTTTATAAGACATTTAGATGTTGTATAGCTAAGTGGCGTGACATTGTGTGTAACATGTGGTAAGAGATTGCTGGTGTAACAAGCGCGCTGACCGCGCTCTCACTCTCAAACAACGGGCCATTTAGCTAGCAGGAAGATGGGAGTTGCAGGCCCCTGGAGCTCTGTCAGGGCTGCCAGCCTAACTGAGCTCGCAGCAGGCCGGGGTCTGTAAAGGAAGGCAGGCCGGGCGGCGAGGCAGCAGCACCGCCGCTGAAGTCCGACACTTACCATAAATGTTACCATATTTGCAATTAGCCATCAATTTTGGTAAAACGGCCCATATTTGAGCTTTATATAGTTGATTTCTCGCATTAAAAAAGTCTCAGAAGTGAATTTGGTAATGAAACATTGCAGTGTCTGCAATATGAGATTCTGTCGCATCTCTAATGTCTGCGTATGGCAATTCGCTCAACCAATCATCGCGCAGCTCATCTAAATATTCACGAGCATACCATATTTAGAAGAAAAGCTCTTGTTACAAATAGGGCCAAAACACAGGGATGCATAAGGGCCAATAAAATATCAACCATCAACCATTTTCAGCCCAACCAATATTACATACCCAATTAAGAGACCATAAGGAACAGTGTGAAATACTCTATATAATCATTCTATCACCCCTTTAAAGGAATAGCTGACCGCACAATACCCTGATTGACCACCTTTTGTTAAAATAATAATTACTGCTAACATGCTCCTTTTACAATATACTGTTTTATTCAGAATATTACGGTATTTAAATGACAAGATAGACGACATTAGGTCATTCATAGGTCAGGTCAGGTCAGGGGGCGAGAATTTGAAAACCGCTGTATACTTATATTAGTTTCAGCCTCCTGTGGATCATTGATGAAAGATTATTAAGATGTTTGTTTAAGACGCAAAACACTCCACGTTGACTTGGTCTTTGTGCAGTTCATTATAAATGCCAATTGTTTCTCATGACTTCACGCCTGAGCCACAGTGCACTGTGCATCATGCGCAGGCTTTTGTGTGAGATTTGATTTTCTTGAACATTGTACAATAGCCAGATTGACTTGATCGAATCACAATTTGTTTAGCTGGTTGAATGTCTGGTACAGTCTGCACAATAATAACTCCTTGAATCGTAGCTCTTTTTAATATGTTAAAGTTTCACCTTGGTACATTTTTATGTCCAAAAGCAACGTTGCCTTAATATTTTCAGTGCATACTTTTGACCGACTTTCAAACTCCAATCTAATAAGTACAAGTAAGCTAGTATAAAAGAAAACCACAAAAACCTGCAAACCTTTTCAAGCTTTTTGTGTTGTCGTAATTGTGATGATGTGTTGATGTTGCTTCTCCTTGAATCTCTTTATCATTTTTAATTATCAGGTGCAGAGGGGCGCACAAAAAGAACATCACTGTGCAATGCTGCTCCATCACCAAAAGGTAAATCTACTCCTCTCCCCAGTCATGCAACATGTAGTCATTAATCTAAATCCCCTGCATGCCTGTTAATCCCCCCCTCCCCCTCAATCATTCACTTCTCTCCTTGTCACCTCTCACTCAATCCATCACACTTGCCCAAACACACTTTAAGATATCATGCTATGTTTTATTAAAGCAGAAAACACACGCGTCATAAAGTTGTTTTTAATGTGCCATATAAATGTTCAATTGTTTTGCGTACGGCGAAATTTCCACTTTGCGGTGGGACTTTTTATTTGTCGAACATTTCTTTAGCAGTTGAAGTAAAAGGACTTGTTCAGAGTAGTAAAATAAACAATAAAAGTCAGGCATGTAATATAATTTGATTTATGCTTGTGCTGCAGACATTCTGCCCTGGCCAAAACATGAATAATGAAATGATGTGAATACTCACAACCAGTTTTATAGAGGGAAAACTGTACACATGGAACCTTTGGGGAAATGTAACACAAAAACCTTTGTGAAATATTGCAGTTCAAATTGGCTGTAATGATATTTACTGCAGGTGGTCTACATTTCATTGAAACATATTGTGGGAAATTTAACTTTTGAAATAAATACTGCTGCCAGATGACCAGTGTTCCTTGAATGTGAATGAAACATGAATGCACAAGGGAGTTTGTCACTACTGCTATTCAATTTCCCTGCAACTTAATATAAGTCCTGTCTGACCCTTCTTTCTACATGTCATACCAGTTGTTTTAATGTTCCTTTCCCATTTGGTCATAAATTAATTTTTCTTTGCCAAAACATCTTTGGTAGTCTTTCCAAGTGTCGACACCTCCACTCACTCTAATTGTATTACTATGGTGAGCTATTATATTTTAGCAAGAAACCTTAAATGGCCAAACTCTAACTTAATTCCGCATTTGACACACCCACAGTGAAACTTTGGGTGGATTTGGTATTTGAGAAACACTTTCTTACCTTCTAAAATACTAGAATCATACTTAATAAATCTAGTAAGTAAGTAATTTAATCAAGAGCATACAAACAATATAGCTAAGAGTTTTAGATGCATAATGTACCTTCAACAATGGTGGATACAGCTGTACAGTATTATAGCTAAATGTACCAGACATGAAAATACTTTGACATTATGTCAATAATATCGGCATGCATAAATCACCTTAATAAAGCACCTTATGAAATAATTAACTGTCTAGACATGCATTCCATTTTAACACAACATACATGCAAGCCTTTTAGAGGCTTAACAATAGCTTTATATTAGTGAATTATCATATAGTACGATCAGTGTTATTTATTCAAATATGTGTATTTGCATCACTTTGTTCCCATTATTTGAGTCATGTACCCACAGTTTCATCTTTCTAATAAAATCATAACTGTGCATCCTCCTCAATTATGCATTCACTTGTTCACACTTGCATCTTTGAAAAGCACCATGTCCATCTTAATTTCAGAGCTACCATTCATACATGCATGCAGTATACACACAATAAGTTCAACTTTATACATGTGCAGCATTATCAGCTATGTTAAATGGCCGGTCGATTACTGACAAATTCTAAATAATATACAGTTGAAATAACAGATATTTTAATAAAAAAGGTGTTTATTTAGCATTCAGACAAACTGCTCTGAAATTATCCTGATGCTTTTTGGCAGTCCCTTACTGCTTCCTTAGCTCTTAATGGTAGTCACTGCAGCATGTTATGAGAAATAGCTCCACCCTGCAACTTGCAAAGCCAATCAAATTGAATCGGTTTTGGAGAGTGTTAGGGTTTTGAAAGAGCATTAACTCTTTGTGGGCTGCTTAATAATAGCAAATCACACAAAAGTGATCTATTTGAAGGAACACAATTTAGTGTTGATTTAAGGCATGTCCAGACATGCATTTATTAATAGCTTCAGGATTTTTCATTCAGCTACCTCCCACTGACCCGTTTATGCTGTTCTTTTTATATTTCCAGTCGATTCTCTACCTCTCACTTATCTCTTATCTATTTTTTACTCCTTAGATTTTTGCTGTCCCTTTTGCTTCAAACGTCTGTTAGTCTGGCTTTTTCCTCTATTCTACCTCTCTTTCCCTCCTACCGTCAAATGTTTTCTCTGTCTGTCTAGCATCTAACCCTCCCAATCCCTCTTGAGCTTCATTCATGAAAATGCAGATCCACAGCAGGGCAGGAAAAAACGTCAACAGACGTAAACTCTCCTGCTCCACCAACCAGAAAAGGCGCGCTATAAAAAACAGAAAGCAGCAACCAGGCGACCCTAATTCAGTGCAGCTTCCACCAGAAATAGCAACTCATGCATGTATTAATCCCCTACAAGCCAAAAATATGTGATTGAAGGAACTCTGCTGCCATTTATTGCTAGGGACAACTCCTCTGCCACAGAAAAGGGCTATTTATCATCGTCTCCTCACTCGGTGTGCTGTCTGAGGTCTGACTCACATTTTCTAAATATTGCATTTTGGTATTTAAGGCAATGTCTAAATCCTTCACCTTTGCATTTACTTCCTTCATGTGCTGGCATTTTTCCTTTAGGCCTGTCCCTAACCCCACCACACTCCTGCAGGAAATGCCATGAGTGTAATGGTATTCATAATGTGATGCAGACAGGGTGATTTAACCTCATTCTGCTCTGCAACCTGTACAAGTTTTTGTTGCTGTCATTTTTAAATGAAGCTAGACAATGTGGCAAAAGATTAGTTGTATAAGGTTCAACCTCCAAAGCCGTACAGGACCCTCCCTCTTCAGAGTGTACACCACATCCATGGCGGTCACCACCTTCCTTTTGGCGTGCTCGGTGTTAGGTGGCAGTATCGTGGATCACGTTGTTCAGGAACACCTTCAGCAAGCTAGTCTGCGGATAGACATTACTAGCTAATGGTAGGCTAGCGTTATCTAGAGTCACCCACTGGGCTGTTTAAAAATTGCATCACGGTTCCTTTTTTATCTCCACCGATTTGTAATCCTTACACATTTAAATAGATTTTTAACCGATTCACGATGCATCGTTACATCCCTAATGAACAACACACAAATCAGATTTTGATTCAAATATTGCTGAAGCCTGATTGGTGCATGAAAGTATGTGACCTCACCCGCCCACTTCAAACCAGCGAGGAAAGCACAGAAAAAAGATACAACATTCCAGTGATGGAGTACTCGAGTTACTATTCTCGGGACTCGTGACTCGACTTGGACTCGTGCACTGATGACTTGGACTTCGACTCGGACTGGAGGATTTCTGAAATCGGACTTGAGCATTCATGACTCAGATTACTCGGAAGTTGGATGAAGTTTCTGACTACTGCTTAAACAACTGGTATCTACCGAACCAAATAGCAACGCGGATTTAGGTGCCACTTAAATGCCTGTGCTGCTCTCTGGTGCGCCTAAACCGACATTAGAGAACACAGAAGCATCGCTGCATGTGACGCTAATTAATACTTACTTACTACCATTAGCTAGTAGCTGCACACGGTTAAGATGCTGACAGCTAAACGGTGAAAAGTTTGGTTGTATTGCTGTATAACGCAGACGTACAACAATTTGCAGCTAAAAACACAATGCAGTTGCACTATGGGCACTGCAATTATCAGAAAAGCAAAACCCACGGGACTTTATCCCGGAACTGAGTTCACACAGCATTCCGGGATAGTAGAAAAACGTGCTCTGGTTTATTGGAATTTCTTTAAACCAATCACAATAGTCTTGGGTAGCGCTTAGCAACTATGCCTCGGCAAAATAGCTTCGGGAAGGAACTTGTTTTGGTGGAATATGTGCACATTCAAAGGTTGTTTTAGTCGTGCAACAGAAAACTCTGATTGGACAGATAGTCTTGCTCGCTGTCTCGATTTACCCCGCAGAGATCTGAGGAGCAGTTAACCATAGTCCTCATAAATGGACCAGACTTTCAAATGCCAAAGCAAAGAAAGCGGAAGGTGAAGGACATCCGACCGAAATGAAGTGCATCCGGCAGAATTTCCGGCGGCACCTAAACAATCCCGGAAATGAAACGTTGACGATATAGACAAACCGATATCTAAATGAAATGTCTCTCAAAACTACTGACTGTAGAGTCTGTAGAGCTGCACTTCATTGTGTGTTCATGTTTAGTAAAAAAAAAAAAAAGGACAGTAATGTAACTGCTTTGGGGTCAGTTCTTAATGTAAACATTGATACTTTTTAAGAATGCAGCATTTTAGAGGGAACCTTTTGTTGTACATTTGTAGAATCTCTTATATTATCCAAGCTAAGTTGGTATTGTAATTGAAATGTTCCCAACCTAATTGACATCGAAAATAAAATCAATTTGGGACCTTGTGTCAAATCATTTGTTTAATTTTGATAACTGTTGGTGGTTAATTGTTTTGTTTTTAGGTGGAGGTAAACAGACAGATATGAAACCGGAACCTCTGCGCAGAATGCCAATCAGGAGAAATTTGTCTGCGTCATTGCCACCGCAAAGCCCCCGGACCGCCACCAAGGCCCAAGTGTTTGAGGAAGGGATGTTCCCAATGCAGTGCACACCAGAACCTTCTCAAAAAACTGTTCATGCCCTGCCACAAAGCTCCTCTAGCACCATGGATCCCAATGTGACATTTGAAGTTCTGGACAATGAAGATCAAACTGCAAGCAATGCAACCATTATAATAAGTAGTGGTAGTCCCTGTCGAGCATCGATGTCAACAGACTTCTCAGTTCCCAGTCAACTACTCCATCCTCCCAAGGCCAATGACGGGAACAAGATTCCTACCAAAAGGTGAGAAAATATTCATGTCTTAACTTTTCTTTTGACTTAAAGATGTTTGACAGTGTATATGATTATTTAGACACACTTCACATGATTTTTGAAGATATTTTCTCCCTTCTAGAAGTCAGTTCGATAACATTACAAGTCAGTTTTCAGGCTGGCTTTTAATGTGGATTACAGTTCTCTTGACTCTATATATGTATTATATTGATTCTCTTGACAGTCCATATGGTGCAGACTTTGAACACCTTGAAGTAGTTGTGTAAACCAATGCATTGATACACCCACAATACCACCTACTGCACTCCTATGTTCTCTCCAAAATGTACTGCTACAATAGTGTACACTCCTCTTGAACATGAACAGGAAATATTGTAAGACTTTAGGAAAAACTTATCTTCATGGGAACTGAGACACTTTGGGGGAAAAAGTGAAATAAATACTACTGTCACAGCAGAAAACGAAACTGAAGTAACATCACAATCTAACTGTAGACATAGCCTACATTTTTATAAATCAAGTTCAGAGGGAAAAACTGCAGCAGCTGCCACAATGTATCAGAGCTATTTGTCATAATTTCTTGCATCCTGTTCACCAAACAATTTATCTCAACATGTACTGTTCAACATTGGACACTTTGCCAGGGAGTGTTCTCAGCTGGCCCCCTTGTTAAAGCAGAATTATACCAGCAATATTGGAATCATTAAATTAACCTCTATGATATACGGAGCAGTTAGTTGTTCTTCTATAGGACATATGCCATTAATTATGTCTCAATTCTAAGCCTTTTTTTCCTAACCTTAACTGCTATCTGATGTCACACGTGCCGTTGTATTTCTCAGTTTTTCATCTACTTTTCTCTGGGCTGCACTCATAATCTGGATGTCTCATGCATCAAAGGTTGATGCATTAGACACAAATAATGAATGTCATTAACTCTCTCTCGTTGGGTTGAAAACGTCAGGGCCATCCCCACTTTTTGGGGGGGAGGGGGGGTTTTAAGAAATTGGTACAGATGGAAAACACTCCTTATGTCACCTTTGTCAATATTTGGAAAATTCCTAACTCTTTAAAAAACAAACAAAAAAAACTCAAAGATTGTTCATTATTCATGCCTTGTAAACCCAGACAGTTCTTGTATCACACATTTTGATTTAAACATTACTCCCCTAAAGCATAAAATAAAAATTTTAAGCAAGCCTTCGTGAAGAAGAATTATATTTTTAAAAGAAAAAAATAACAAAAATCTATTACATTTAAAAGAAAAAAATGGTTCAGAGGGAACGAACACAGGCATCTCTCAAATCAGTTCATAAAATGCTTAAAAACAATCTGAAAACCTCCCTCTGGCTCCCCACTGAAAGTTTCAAAGCAATTGAAGGATTTTGTGTAGAAGATGCTCAGTCTGGATAACTAAACCATTCAGAAGTGGTAAATCCCCTAAACCTTATTCAAAACAAGACAGAGACTAGAGTGCAAACAGTATAAGTATTCTCACCAGCAGTACGTTTCCAGACTGGAACATTGGGCCAAGAGGCTTAAGTCCGCTGAAAAGTGGCAAAAAGAATAGGAAACATTTCGAGCTATAGCAGCAGACAGGGTTTGTGTTAGTGAATGATGCTCCAAGCAGATGAGCCCTCACATTAACACATTGAGCGTGTATCACTTTATTTGTTCCTTAGTGACCTCAAAATCAAAATGCATCGCCTCAATTAAAGGTACAATATGTAACATTTCTGCTTTAAAATGTCTAAAAACGACCATACCTATGTTATATATTTTTATGAGTTGTGTTCTTACACTATCCCAAATGTTTCCCCCAAAACCAGAGAAATCTGTTATTTTATTTTCAGACACGGCACGTTTCCTTTAGTCGCCAGTCAGTGGCGTCATATAACCTTTTAGGGCTGGGCGATATATCGATATTAAAAATATATCGATATATTTTTAAATGAGATATGGAATTAGACCATATCGCATATATCGATATAGTTCAAATGTGATCCTTGCTCCCATAGATATATACACAGATGTCGCCTTGAGGTTCTAAACATACGTCAAAACCGCCGCCATCTTGGAACAGGGGTGCGAAGCATTCAGATCAACGCTAAAGATGCCGGACTTTTGTACTGCTTAATTATGTTCGATAGAGGAAATGAAAAGAACAAACAGCAATGAATAACATTTAACAGGTGACAATGTGTTTTATGATTATGTATGCCGCCGACCAGCAACCTGAGCTCCGGCGGCAGCGGGAGGCGGAGAGCTCCGTGGCCGGCCGCAGCGTCTCTTCCCCGGGAAAAACACAGCTTTGCCTCGCTGCTGCGCGGGTCCCCGCTGATCCAAATCGGACCAGCCAAAGACAGAGTGGTGATCGGTAGGATCTTACACGTAGTCCAGGGCGACCTGTATGTCGATATCGGGCGGAAAGTTCCACTAAGTTTGCCGGCGGCAGGCGGACGGAGAGAAGCTACAGCGGGCAGCAGAGACCGTCTGCAGCTGCAGGATCTGGAGCTCAGTGCCCGTTAAAATGACATGTAACGCATAAATACATACAGAAATAAATAGTGGAGGAATGAGCCTGGACATTTCAGTCTGTTTTAAACTTCACCTTGAAGCAGAAACTCTTAGTTCAGAAGGGTGAAGTTTCCGTTTGGACTCAGATCTGTGAACCGATCATAATAAATATTCTTTGTATTAACACATTAATTAGTTTCTTTGTTTTGTAGTCGATAGTTCATCTTTTAGTTTACTTAAGTGGAAGCAGTATCAAGTGGAAGAATGGGACTATAAACCTAGGCTTACAGGCATGAGGCATTACATTTTGAACAAAGTAGATTATATTAATATCAAAAGCTTAATTGACCTTTGGAACGAATCACAAATATGGAGCTTTGATTTCAAAAAAGGTACTCCTGTTATGCAGTATTTAGGTTTACATTTTATTGTTATTTGAACAGCTGAGCATTTAATCATGAACCAGGTGAAGAAACCGGTTTATTATTTATTTGATTTTGCAACTGTCTCTATGAAACTACTTGTGACATGTCATATTTGATTTTGGCTTTGACTGAACATTTGCTCTCACTTTGCGGAAAAAAATATCGGGATATATATCGTATATCGATATTCAGCCAAAATATATCGGGATATGACTTTTGGTCCATATCGCCCAGCCCTATAACCTTTCACCCTCCAGTTACTCTAACTTCCTTCAGAACACTGGCACCAAGATGATACGTTCAGGAGTAATTGTAAATCATACAATGTCACAGAAAAAAGATACTTGTAACTGTGCTTTTTTTGCCATACAGCATCATTTTGTGATTAATTACATCTCACTTTTTATCACAGTAATACAACAGAGACCTTATCTATTTTGTAAGTTCAATATCAATACCAGCTTAACGTTACTACAATGTGCTAACGTTGATGCTAATGCTTTGTGGGTAACATTATGAGGTTACAACATCGTTCAACACGGTAATAGTTATTTTTAGTATGACTGTTTCAACCACAGCTAACAGGACTGAGCTAACCCACGAATAACTTCACTTTAGCCAGCTAGCACACACCGGTCTGTCTGCCTCACTCCCCCGGCGCAGAGAGACTCAGTCGGGATGACAGCTGACAACAGCCCCGATACATATAGCTAGCTAGTTACCGTTAGCCCCCAGTCAGCTATCAGCCAGCTACTTTCATTACAGCAACCCCCGGCCAGAACTTATCTCCAGTGCCTGGTGCTTATAACGCTAACGGCAGTTTAATTATACGTCGGGAAACAGACCATATCAGACCCAGCACCGAATCACAACAGCGGCCATCCATAGCAGTAACTACATGTCCGTAGCGCTACCGGTGTATGTGCCGAAAATCTGACGAATTTCTCCCCCCTTCGCGTTTAGCTGTCTTTACGGTTAGCTAAATTAACCCGACAAAAGGTGGGTTAAGCACCAAAACGAAAAGTTAAGATTACTGAAAAGTGAATGGGAGATAATTCCGGGCAGCTGGGAGATGTTCTGCTGCTGCACAACAGGCATCGAACGTCCTGGCTCGCTGTCGCAGAGATTCCCCCGGCAATCCCCGCCCACACCCGTCTCTCAGCCTTGTTTAGTAGCTAGCTAGCGTTACAATAAACCCCGTAAGCCCCGGTGTTGAAACCATCCAAAAGGTGACATTGATGTGTGAAATATTTTGTGGTTTAGCTGCTGGCTACTGTTAGCTTGCTGGCTCACTAGTTAACTGGTCAGCTACAAATAAAAATCTAATCAAGAAAACGTAATTATGTTGGGGAAACTTCAGCTATTTTATTACAATAACATGAATAAACGTTACTAAACGTAACGTGAATAAACTTGAATGGGTAAACTTGTCCGTGAACTGATGCATTCTAACCAACAGCGAAGGTGTTTAACACTAAAAACTCCCATAATTCCACGCAACTTCCCAACGTCATCAAAAGTCCAGTTTTACCGTTCATTGTTTTGGTTGAGAGACCCCTAGCGGCAGAAAGTTACATATTGTACGTTTAAGTAAATGCCAATTGCTTGCAAACATTTGTTCTTTCCCAAAATCATACTGTATCTTGAGGAGTTATTTTTCCTAACCTACTAAAGACAGGGGCTAATCCAGACTTTATGAGAGCACTTGGTTACTAAGTTGTCCTGCAAAGACTATTGTAGATGGTGTTAACCGTGTAAATGATGATCGCAAATCTAGAGTAAAGGACTTAACGAAACCTTTATATATTTAATCGTGATTAATCCCATGATTGTCCATAATGAACTCTCGATTAATCGCACATCTTTTTTTATCTGTTCTAAATGTACTTTAAAAAAAGATATTTTTCAAGTTTTTAATGCTCTTATCAACATGGCGGCAGACAAATAAGCTTGCTTAATGTAAATGTTTATTATTATTATTATTATTATTATTGCAACAATCTAAAACGATGACAAATACTTTCTGGAATATTCTCCAGAATAACCTCAAATGTACTGTATGCTCAATAAATATGCTAAAAGCATAATATGGCAAATTCAAGCCCATAATGCAGACAGATGGGCATATTGATCTGATATAACATTACTTGGTAATACTAACACAATGTAGTGTCCCACTTTACACTTGTAAAGGTTAACTAACCATACCTTTTTTTTTTCAAGCAGCTCAACACAAACCTTGTGCATTATAGCAACAGACACATTGTACAAGTACATTGGTCAGCTAAATGTAACAATTTAATTGTGTTTAACCTCACATGTGGGGAAATAAAGGCTCACAAAAACATCCCCTTCTACTAAGTTGGTTAAAAACGGGGTGAAACAAAAAATAAATTCAAACAAAAAATAAATAAAGTGTGAGAGAATGTAATTGCTCAGTGGAAGCTATGTGCAACACAAGGCATATACTATGAGAGTTGTCTGGCTGCTGCAGTCATGTTGCGTGGACTATCAGTGGTCAGTGTGCTGACATTGTGTTCAATGTCCCACTGTCTGGCTACTTGCAGAAAGTGCCTGCCGCACGCGTCGGGTGAAATGCCTCTCTTCTATCGCTCATCTCATCCGTGGAAGCTGCCATGTTGTTTAGACTAACAGTCGCTTCTCGTTGCGTCACACCTAAACCCGCCTCAAAAACAACGCTGATTGGTCGGTCGTTTGGCGAACGGCTCCAAACTTTCTCTATCTCAAGATGCCAGACTGATCTGTGAGTAGAAAACTGGAGCTCGCGAGATCGGGACGGTCTCACATAGCTAGCTTACAATATCATCTCTCAAAAAACTAAACTTTAAGTTCCATATTACATTGTTTTTAAAGAAAATATTTTCTGAAATGCAATAACCTCAAACTAAGGCATACATTAAACCTACATAAACATTACCTTAAGTTGTGCAACTTAACTTTCAGAACTATAAGTTTCAACCTGAGACTGATCTGTATATAGGCCTATATGTAAATATTAGTTATACTCAACCTATTTTAATTTATATATTTGATTACATGCTACACAGCTCTGTTACACTGTTGCTAGTAGATCGTTGATCAGCTGTTTCTCCGTGAAGAGAGAGAGTGAGAGAAAATGGTGCACAACAATCAGCTGTTTTTCCAAAAGGATAGTCAACAAGTCGGCTCTTTAGATCAAATTGTGGTCACCACATTGATCTACTCGTTTTGTACCTGGAGGTGCCATGAGGCCCACTGAGAGCCCACACATTTTTCATATGCAAATTTCTGAATGCAGGTACATCGAAACAAAGGATCAAATATCAAACTTCAGATTTGTATACACATAGCTTTTGCAATACAACACAAACAGAATTATTAGTAGGAAGCATTATGATTTTGAATGCAAATGTTTCATATGTGAAGTCTAAACCACAAAGATGTCATGGTAACGTGAACCTCTGCTCTGTAGACAACAGATCCCGTCTTTACCTGGCTTAAGGCGGGCCAACCCAACTTACATGCACATGACGTCTGCTGCACAAGGGAAGCGTAAAGTTAACTGGTAATGTGTCTCTGACTACTTCTCTTACATTCATGTAAATCATCTTATTTTATACCGGCTGTGGATTAAACACTCTTCTTTGACATATTATTGCCAGACTAAAGCTCCCCAAAATGAATAGCCAGTTCCTAATGTTATTAGGAGGGAGTTTTTTTTAAAATATTTTCACTGTCCGTTTTTTTTTTTTTTTTTCTTCGTTTTAGCAGCATCCAAGAAGAGTTAACACAGGGTTTCTCTGCACCGAAGCGCATAAAGAAAGATGCCTCAGTGGCCCGCGCACCACTCAGAGTGCATCGTTTTGCTGGTAAGTGTCAACCCAGAAAAACACTGTTGAAGAAGACATCCAGACACTTAAAGGGGTGATAGAATGTATTTCACACTGTTCCTTATGGTCTCCTAATTGGGTATGTAATATTGGTTGGGCTGAAAATGGCCTGGTTGATATTTTATTGGCCCTTATGCATCCCTGTGTTTTGGCCCTATTTGTAACAAGAGCTTTTCTTCCAAATATGGTATGCTCATGAATATTTAGATGATCTGCGTGCTGCTTGGTTGAGCCTTATCCCCATACACACACGTAGAGACGCGCGCTGATTGGTTGAGCGAATCCCCATACGCACACATTAGAGAAGCGTGTTTCATTACCAAATTCACTTCTGAGACTTTTTTTATGCGAAAAATCAACTATATAAAGCTTAAATATGGGCCGTTTTACGAAAATTGATGGCTAATTGCAAATTTGGTAAGACGTGTCGGACTTTAGGAGCTCCACACAGTCTGACGAGAAAGCGGCAGCCTGCTGGGCTCCATACCCAGGGCAAAGTCACCCTTTGTGGATACTGCACTACCGGGGCTCCGCGGCCGGCTGCCGGCATAACTATAATATATTTACGGTTTGAATTTCGTCACGCCACTTATATAACATCTACCCCAATGTTTTGTAAAGCTAACCGTTGTGTCCGATTTTATTTTAAGGCATTTTTGTGAATTTCGGAGGTCTCGTTAGGAGGAGGCTAGCTAGCTCTCATTGATGGACTCCAGCTCACCGCGGGCTCTATCAGTGAGACTCGCGGACAAGAAGAGTTTATTTTCCCAATCGTTTGTTTAAATAACTCAACACATTATGAATACACACATTATAGGATTAACTGGAACCTGTGGTAACAGATTGCTGGCGTAACAAGCTTGTTGACCGCGCTCTCACTCACACACACCGGGCATTTAGCTAGCGGGAAGAGGGGAGCTGCAGGCCCTCGAGCTCTGTCCAGGCAGCGGCGTTTGGTAGTCCATTAACCCACAAAACGGTGACTTTGCGCGGGTATGGAGTGCTGTGGGCTGCCAGCCGTGACGGAGCTCAATCGAGCTCGCAGCAGGCCGGGGTCTGTGAAGGAAGGCAGGCCAGGCGGCGAGGCAACAACACAGGCAGCACCGGCCGCTGAACTCCGACACACAGTCGGACAAAATTTGCAATTAGACATCAATTTTCGTAAAACGGCCCATATTTGACCTCTACATTGTTGATTTCTTGCATAAAAAAAGTCTCAGAAGTGAGTTTAATGGTAAAATAGCAGATGAACAATGTATACAATTTCTGAGATCTGCACAACCTAGATTCAGAAGACTAACTGATCTCAGGTCAGTTGTGTAGCCTATGTAAATGTTGGGGCGTGACAAAGAGAGAGACTAGAGCCAAATGAGGAGGAGCTGCCGAGTTGACGTCAACTTGGCGGCTTGTTGAGATTTGCCCGTTTTCAGAGGCAGTTTCAAATAGTGAGATTTGCAGAGGAAAGAGGTGTCAATGGGATTTAGAGGTTCTATGTATGTCCTAGTTACCCACTAAACTGTCGTTATTCAACTATGACAAGGTAAAATCGGTTTTGCAATCTACCACCCCTTTAAGACAAACTACGTATACAGTCATAATAATTCTCACTACAGACTGTCATGACCAAGAGTGCAAACATACTCGCAATTTAAGATATTTTTTCAATGAAATTTCTATTTTACCAAACCAAAACGTTTTTTTCAGTAGTGAGTTGCTGTCAGCAATCAGACTTATTTTGTCTTTCATACCTCCAGACTGTACCTGCTGTCATGATTCTTATTTCTGCACATTATGTAGTTGTGTTAATTCTTGATACTATTCCTTGTTTGGTGTCTGTCCCCAGTTTCAGAGGAGAACAAGCCTCGAAGAGTTGTGAGGAGCGTTTCTGAAGGAAATCTGCTTGAACCTCAGAAATCCAAGTCCATTTTCTATAAAACGTCCCAACACTTCAAACGAGTGAGCAAACGGATGTAATATCGTGAAACGTGGTGTTTTGAATCACACCATTTTGCCTTTATGAACATTTTCACTCCATCCTTTTCCAACTAAATTCATCTTTTCAAAATACTGTATATAATATTACAATATACATTAAAACACATACTAACAGCAAATAAATAAAACAACATGTCCTTTGGATGTTCATTCGACGAATGCATGTACATTGTTTTTGAACGATTGTCTAAAAAAACGATTGGTCCTGTAGGTGACCATATTTTCCCGGGCAGCTAATATCAGAGGAAGATTATACATGACCCCAACAGAGGTAAAGCTGCACACAAAAAAACTGACACTGCTCTGCACTGAGATGTTGGAATGTTTTATCCTTTTTTTGTCTTGTACAGTTCATAACATGGGGTTATAGATATTTTATAATAAAAGTGCTTGTAACATAATCTGTCTGTTTTCGAATAATTAAATCCCTTTCTAAAATGTATCTGCTTTTCTGTGCTGAATTAGACAATGTTACCTTCTCGACAATAATCTTTCAGTACTTAAGCTAAATAGCCCGACAAAAACATTTTGCTAAACATAAATCTTTTTTTTTTTTTTTTATATATATATATATATATATATATATATATATATATATATATATATATATTAGGGCTGTCAATCGATTAAAAAAAATTAACTAATTAATTGCACAATTTGCTGTAATTAATCGCGATTAATCGCTTTTTTAAATTGAGACTGAAGCTTATAATAATGGATATTTAAATGCTAAATCACTTAACTTTGCAAATATGAAGAAAAAACCAAACAAGGAAAGGTTCTGCTAAGTTCAGAATGTTTAATATCTTTCAGAACAACAGCAGCAACAATTTGGCTTATTTAGTCCTGCTGAAGGCTGCTGAAACGGCTAGAAACTGTCTGACTTGAGAGCAGATTTTTGTCACCGTCCCCGCCTGCTGTCGCCTGCTCTCGTCTACTTTACAGGCGAGGCGCAGTTCATCTCCAACGAGCCGAGAGTTCAGTCGGGACTCACCCGGAAATGACGAGCGGAATGAGGTGACTAGTCTCTCAAAATCTGACGAAAATCTTCTGAAATGAAGACAGATTCAGCAACTTTACGGCCTATTTCTCGCTTAAAATGTTTTCAGAAACATGTTTCAGTGAACTATTTTAGTACAATTATGAGATCGTATTCTGAACGGCCACCATGACAGTCTGGCTTTGGATTTCTGGAGAAAACAAACCCATGTGACGCTTTCGTCCAATCAGCTGCCGGTTTTCATTACTTGGGCAACAATACAGAGTAGCGCCGCCTGCTGTAGACGTATTACGTTTCTCAGCCGCCACATGAAGTAAACAAACACAGCTGCGTTAATTTCGTTAATTTTTTTTAACAACTTAAATATTAAAAAATGAACGCGTTAATTTTGACAGCCCTAATATATATATATATATATATATATATATATATATATATATATATATATATATATATATATATATATATATATATATATATTATCCTTGAAGTGTAACACTGCTTTTATCAAGTGGAAATCTTTGTCAATCCACTGCTGTGAGGCTAAGCATATGCACACAAGCCAGTAGCTCAGGAATGTGTTCGGACCAATCAAGTTGCCAGGGTGGGCTTTAAATAATGATGGACAGCTCATCAACAGTGACGTAATCAACCACGTCACCAAAGAGCACTTGAATTTGTTAACAACAAAGGTGGCTGCCGCCGGAGAATTGAGGTGTGTAGATTCCACCATCACGTTTATAGAAGATATCGACAGCGCATTCATTTTAAAAGAGGAACAGAGAACCGCAATCACAAATGTACCGTCTGCACAACATGGAAACTGCAGCCTCTGCCTTTGCTCTGTCGAAGCCATGGATGTATTAAGGGGAGGGGCAGTGCGTTAATCATACCTAGTTTAATAACTCTGGATTCTGCTACTAGTGAATGTTAAAAACGTGACGTTTTAAACAAGGACCCTTTAAGTGTTCGGGCTGGTAAGTTGATGTACCCCAAAAAAATGATCCGCTGAAATATATGGAGGAAATATTTATTCATAATTCAAATTGAAAGTCCAAAGAGAAATTGAAAGTCCAAAGGGAAAACAAAGCGAGATCAAATTAAAAATATTATTATTTTTTAAATTTTCCATTTGGCTTTGGCTTTTGAATTTAATATTTGGCTTTTGAATTTCAATTTAACATTGGATTTTAATTTTCATTTAATATTTGGCTTTTGAATTTCAATTTAACATTGGATTTTAATCTTCATTTAATATTTGGCTTTTGAATTTCAATTTAACATTGGATTTTAATTTTCATTTGGCTTTTGAATTTGAATTTAACATTGAATTTTAATTTTCATTTAATATTTGGCTTTTGAATTTCCATTTAACATTGCCTTTTCATTTGGACTTGACACATGTCAATGTAAATGAGGAGGCGTGGCCCAAAGGCTGGTGGGAGGGTCTGAAACCAAAGGGGTGCAGAGGCACCTTATGAGCAGCAGGGGGAGCTTACTGCTGAGGAGCACACTGTTAAGCATCTGTCTGCAGATTCACCACTAGGCTGGGTCTTGTTTCACATGATAGAAAATGATGATGTAGGCCCGTGAAGTTTTCATGTAGTTACTATAATTGGGCCCGTGTTAGTGAGCACTGGATTTAAAGCTGATTCTGGTTCCCAACTTCGCCCCAGGTGTGTCTGTTTAAAACACGACTCAGACAACTTCTCTCTTTTGATGTTATATTTAATTAAGCAACAGTAGAAACATGGGTGTGGGTAGCTCTGCTTGCGTGTGTTTGTGCGTGGTCAGATCTCGAGGACGCACACACACAATCTCAACCGGATAGTCATCGTCCGAACTGCGACCTCTCCTTTTTCTTTCTCTCACTTTTTTCTCCGGGTGGTGCGCGCGGTGTGAGGTGTGTGTCCGCGCTATTCTCCAACATGGAGCCTCCTCACAACTATCATAAAAAAGCAATCGATTCTATAATCTAGATCCGGAGTTTGCCATATTAGCAGCAGCAAACAACTGGAAACTTTTTACAATTTTCATCTGTTATTCCACCACTAAATTCACTATTGAGACTTTTTTTATGCGATAAATTAACTGTGTAGAGTTTGAATATGGGCAATTTTACAAACGTTGATGGCCAACTGCACATTTTCTCCGATGTTGTCAGAAGCTTCAGTCTGACGGGACAGCCAGCTGGTGGTGGCCGGGATCGCCACCCTGCTGGCCGGCCGGTGATGCTCACAGACACCGCTGTTAGCTGGAAGTCTGAAAAAGTAGCCTACACGGGCTGTACAAAAGGCCGTCAATCAGGAGTGATAGTTGTGAGTAGGCTCCATGTTGGAGAATAGCGCGGACACGCACCTCACACCGCGCGCACCACCATCCATCCATCTTCGTCCGCTTATCCGGTGTCGGGTCGCGGGGGGAGCAGCTCCAGCAGGGGACCCCAAACTTCCCTTTCCCGAGCAACATTAACCAGCTCCGACTGGGGATCCGGCGTTCCCAGGCCAGGTTGGAGATATAATCCCTCCACCTAGTCCTGGGTCTTCCCCGAGGCCTCCTCCCAGCTGGACGTGCCTGGAACACCTCCCTAGGGAGGCGCCCAGGGGGCATCCTTACCAGATGCCCGAACCACCTCAACTGGCTCCTTTCGACGCAAAGGAGCAGCGGCTCTACTCCGAGCTCCTCACGGATGAGTGAGCTTCTCACCCTATCTCTAAGGGAGGCGCCAGCCACCCTCCTGAGGAAACCCATTTCAGCCGCTTGTACCCTGGATCTCGTTCTTTCGGTCATGACCCAGCCTTCATGACCATAGGTGAGGGTAGGGCGAAAACTGACCCGGTAGATCGAGAGCTTTGCCTTCTGGCTAAGCTCTCTTTTTCGTCACAGCGGTGCGATAGATTGAATGCAATACCGCACCCGCTGCGCCCGATTCTCCGACCAATCTCCCGCTCCATTGTCCCCTCACTCGCGAACACAACCCCAAGATACTTGAACTCCTTCACTTGGGGTAAGGACTCATTCCCTACCTGGAGAAGGCATTCCATCGGTTTCCTGCTGAGAACCATGGCCTCAGATTTAGAGGTGCTGATCCTCATCCCAACCGCTTCACACTCGGTTGCGAACCCGATCCAGTGAGTGCTGAAGGTCGCAGGCCGATGATGCCATCAGGACCACATCATCTGCAAAGAGCAGCGATGAGATCCCCAGCCCACCAAACTGCAACCCCTCCCCACCCCGACTACGCCTCGATATCCTGTCCATAAATACTACAAACAGGATTGGTGACAAAGCGCAGCCCTGGCGGAGGCCAACCCTCACCTGAAAAGAGTCCGACTTACTACCGAGAACCCGGACACAGCTCTCGCTTTGGTTGTACAGAGATTGGATGGCCCTGAGAAGAGACCCCCTCACCCCATACTCCCGCAGCACCTCCCACAGTATCTCCCGGGGACCCGGTCATACGCCTTCTCCAAATCCACAAAACACATGTAGACCGGTTGGGCATACTCCCAGGCTCCCTCCAGGATCCTTGCGAGAGTGAAGAGCTGGTCCGTTGTTCCACGACCAGGACGGAATCCGCATTGTTCCTCCTCAACCCGAGGTTCGACTATTGGCGAACCCTCCTTTCCAGCACCTTGGAGTAGACTTTACCAGGGAGGCTGAGAAGTGTGATACCCCTATAATTGGCACACACCCTCTGGTCCCCCTTTTAAAAAAAGGGGAACCACCACCCCAGTCTGCCACTCCTTTGGCACCGTCCCAGACTTCCACGCAATGTTGAAAAGGCGTGTCAACCAGGACAGCCCCTCCACACCCAGAGCCTTGAGCATTTCTGGGACGGATCTCATCAATCCCCGGGGCTTTGCCACTGTGTAGTTGTTTGACTACATCAGTGACTTCCGCCTGGGAAATCGGCGACAATCCCCATTATCCTCCAGCTCTGCCTCTAACATAGAGGCGTATTAGTCGGATTCAGGAGTTCTGCAAAGTGCTCCTTCCACCGCCCTATTACCTCCTCAGTTGAGGTCAACAGTGTCCCATCCTTACTGTACACAGCTTGGATGGTTCCCCCTTCCCCCTCCTGAGGTGGCGAACAGTTTTCCAGAAGCACTTTGGTGCCGACCGAAAGTCCTTCTCCATGTCTTCCAAACTTCTCCCACACCCGCTGCTTTGCCTCTTTCACGGCAGAGGCTGCAGCCGCCGGGCCCGCCGGTACCCTGCAACTGCCTCCGAGTCCTCCGGGATAACATATCCCGGAAAGACTCCTTCTTCAGTCGGACGGCTTCCCTGACCACCGTTGTCCACCACGGTGTTCGTGGGTTACCGCCCCTTGAGGCACCTAAGACCCTAAGACCACAGCTCCTCGCTGCAGCTTCAGCAATGGAAACTTTGAACATTGTCCACTCGGGTTCAATGCCCCCAGCCTCCACAGGGATGCACGAAAAGCTCCGCCCGGAGGTGTGAGTTGAAAGTCTGTTGGACAGGGGCCTCCTCCAGACGTTCCCAATTTACCCGCACTACACGTTTGGGCTTACCAGGTCTGTCCAGAGTCTTCCCCACCCTCTGACCCAACTCACCACCAGATGGTGATCGGTTGACAGCTCTGCCCCTCTCTTCACCCAGTGTCCAAAACATACGGCCTCAGATCAGATGAAACGATTATGAAATCGATCATTGACCTTGCCCTAGGGTGCTCTGGTACCAGGTACACTTATGAGCATCCCTATGTTCGAACATGGTGTTCGTTATAGACAATCCATGACTAGCACAGAAGTCCAACAACAAACAACCACTCTGGTTTAGATCAGGAGGCCGTTCCTCCCAATCACGCCTCCAGGTGTCTCCATCATTGCCCACGTGTGCGTTGAAGTCCCCCAGCAGAACAATGGAGTCCCCCACTGGAGCCCCATGCAGGACTCCAGTCAAGGTCTCAAGAAGGCCGAATACTCCGAACTCCTGTTTGGTGCATATGCACAAACAACAGTCAGAGTTTTCCCCCCACAACCCGCAGGCGAGGGAGGCGACCCTCTCGTCCACTGGGGTAAACTCCAACACAGCGGGCGCTCAGCCGGGGACTTGTGAGTATCCCCACACCCGCCCGGCGCCTCACACCCTGGGCAACTCCGGAGAAGAAAAGAGTCCAACCCCTATCCAGGAGTATGGTTCCAGAACCAAGACTGTGCGTGAGGTAAGCCCCACCAGATCTAACGGTAGCGCTCCACCTCCCGCACCAGTTCCGGCTCCTTCCCCCAGAGAGGTGACGTTCCCGTCCCCAGAGCCAGCGTCTGCTGCCCGGGTCTGGTCCGTCGAGGCCCCTGACCTTCACTGCCACCCATGTGGCATCGCACCCGACCCCAACGGTTCCTCCCACAGGTGGTGGGCCCATGGGATGGAGAGGGAGTTGCCACGTAGCTTGTTCGGGCTGTGCCCGGCGGGCTCCGTGGCAAACCCGGCCACCAGGCGCCGCCCGACGAGCCCACCGTCTGGGCCTGGCTCCAGACGGGGCCCCGGGCTTCCTCCGGGCAGGGTCACTCCATCTCTGCTTAGCTTTTTCATTGGGGTTTTTGAACCATTCTTTGTCTGGCCCCTCACCTGAGACCACTTTGCCTTGGGAGACCCTACCAGGAGCACAAAGCTCCAGACAACACAGCCCTCAGGTTCACAGAGACACACAAACCTCTCCACCACGATAAGGTGATGGTTCACGCGCGCACCACCCGGAGAAAAAAATGAGAGAAAGAAAAAGGAGAGGTCGCAGTTCGGACGATGACCTATCCTAGTGGTGAATCTGCAGACAGATGCTTAACAGTGTGCTCCTCAGCAGTAAGCTCCCCCTGCTGCTCATAAGGTGCCTCTGCACCCCTTTGGTTTCAGACCCTCCCACCAGCCTTTGGGCCACGCCTCCTCATTTACATTGACATGTGTCAAGTCCAAATGAAAAGGCAATGTTAAATGGAAATTCAAAAGCCAAATATTAAATGAAAATTAAAATCCAATGTTAAATTGAAATTCAAAAGCCAAATATTAAATGAAAATTAAAATCCAATGTTAAATTGAAATTTAAAAGCCAAATGAAAATAAAATCCAATGTTAAATTGAAATTCAAAAGCCAAATATTAAATGAAAATTAAAATCCAATGTAAAATTGAAATTCAAAAGCCAAATGAAAATTAAAATCCAATGTTAAATTGAAATTCAAAAGCCAAATATTAAATGAAAATTAAAATCCAATGTTAAATTGAAATTCAAAAGCCAAATATTAAATGAAAATTAAAAGCCAATGATAAATTGAAATTCAAAAGCCAAATATTAAATTCAAAAGCCAAAGCCAAATGGAAAATTTTAAAAATAATAATATTTTTAATTTGATCTCGCTTTGTTTTCCCTTTGGACTTTCAATTTCTCTTTGGACTTTCAATTTGAATTATGAATAAATATTTCCTCCATAGAAATATATGTTTCTTTCGCAATGCAAAGTCATTGGGAAAAGTCTTTCTGGGCCAGAGGAGTGCTGTTCCACCGTTGGCCGCTGAGCCCATGGTTGCTTTAAGACATGGCGCTCTTCCTCGGGGGTTGGTCAAAGGCTGCCTTTGACTCTCTGTTGCTCTGATTGGTTGTAGGTCTATCCAATTGAGTGCAGAGGCATTTTTTTGGTTGAAATACGCCCCATAATCACAGCCCAATGGAGCAGTATCAGACTCATATTCTGACTAGAATCTGAATATGACAACGTCAGGCTAACAGCGTACTAGATTTCGGCAAAATGACGACTGGGCTGTGTGTAGTTTTTGGTCATTTAATGCGATTAACTCCATCACCTTGTGAGTAATCCCTTTTAGCTTTGGTGCTGTCTATGGGGAAGTTTCTTCTCAAATGCTGTGGTTACCAAGAAGTCTTGCTGGTGGCGGTTTATGTCGCTGATCTTTCTCTGACACAGTAATACTTCCACACGGCCGACATTTTCTTTAACTGTAAAAAATCAGACAGATATGGGACCTTTAACCTTTTTTTTTGCTAGCCAAAAAACTAGCATATAGCGGGGTTTTTTTATTATTATTATTGGGAGTGTACCTGTAGAAAGCATTTTTTTTCGCAGAGCTCTTGTCACTGTCTCTCTTTTTCAGGCAACTTTCACAACGACAGAAAAGCCCATTGTGGGAGCAGTTTGGCTGGACACTGAATGTTGCTGGTGAGTGTTCTGCTTTTATTACCCTACACGTTGTAAGCTTGTTGTAAGCTGTGTAGTCAACCCTTAGTTCCATTGCCAGACCTATGTCCACAGTGCTGGAGAAATGTCTGGCTGCAAGAGTTAACATTCTGGGATAGGGGAAAACCCTGATAGATGCTAGATCGAATCTGCTAGACGTGGCGACGTCAAAGGACGTGCTTTGTGGCCCGCTTATTCTGCCTCTGATTGGCTTACCCTGGTTTTCTTACCCTCACCCTAAATAATCCCTACTCCCCACGCCTAAACCTAACTACATGGACCGTTCTAGCAGATCTGATTTAGGCATTGACATATATATAATGGACCAATAGACCCCGTTGCTCTGGACGGAGACCAGTGAAGGCTATCAGAAGCACTTTTCCGGTGATCTCTTGCTTTACTGCGCAGCCTCCAACTGACAGAGACAACGTAAATGTGACGTGAGCAACGTGTCTGAAAGTTGTAAGTCTTCTGGTAGCTGTGCCAAGAGAAATCTCAATCATTTCCAATCTTACAGAGACGGAGAGTGTAGGAGATAAGCACAGGCTAATTATTGCTAACTGAAATGCTAGTTAACATTAGTAATTAAACCTAAACAGCTAATGTAAGTCGAAACTGCCTGCGAGCTTCTCCTGTACTGTACGGTAATTCCTCTACTGTGCGACAGTAAGTCACTTGGTTATGACACAATCGTTAGCCTATTTTTACAAAAACGTCTGCTACGGAGCTATAACGTGAGGTACAAGGTAATGGAGCCTTTTATACATTGTCGTGTTTCTTTAGAAATAAACAATGGACAAATAGAGTCTTTAAACGCTTCAGATGTAAAGTTATTCACAGTCAAGTGACGTAAAAAAAAAAATGGCGGTCAGTGGAATGCTAACAAGATGTGATACCTTTGTAGCAACAAAATGGCGCCATCGGAGGTTCGAGTTCTGAAGCAAAGCTTACCCCCTTGGATTTAGGCTCTACCGGAAAGAAAACATTCTAGCTTGTTTGTATTTCTTTAAACCAATCACAATCGCCTTGGGTGGTGCTAACCCCCGGGCCTTGCAAAATAGAAAGCGGAACGGGAGGAGAATGCCAGCTAAAATAGGCGACCAATGGAAGACTTTATCCCAACAGGCTACATCCAGTGAGTCAGACTAACAACGTAGCGTAAAGTTAGCTACCTAGCTAAATAATGTCATCATAGAAAAAAAATCCTAGGTGCAGCCAGTGCTTTTTGATGAAGAGCTGGGATGAAGCGCTCCCCATCACTTTTCTGTCAGAGAAAAACAATATGGACACAGGCCCGATACAATGAACTAGAAATAATGGAATAAAATAGCTAGAAGAGGGCTAATGGCTAAACAGTTTATTAGCAAAAACTTAAAGGAAAAAGTAATAGAAAAGAAATGTATAAATTGTTGAACTAGTTAAAAGTAATTAATCAATGGTTGAAATTGTTAGCTAAGAGTAATGATAAAGTTGGCTCTAAGTAATGCATAGATGGTTGAAATAGTTAGCTAATAGTATAAATGGTTGAAACAGGCACCCAAATATAATGGATAAATGATTGAAACTAATAGCTAAAAAGGATGAACAGGGGTGCCCGGATAGCTCAGTTGGTAGAGCGGGTGCCCATATATAGAGGTTTACTCCTCAACGCAGCGGGCCAGGGTTCGACCCCAACCTGCGGGCCTTTGCTGCATGTCATTCCCCCTCTCTCTCCCCTTACGTGTCTTCAGCTGTCTTGTCAAAAATAAAGGCCAAAAAAAAAAAAAAAAAAGCTTTTATTAGAAGTCTATACTAAATACCCAAAAAGTACCTCGTGGATCTATGATGAGGGTGGTACCTCATTGCTCTGTCTGGAGAGACTTGTCACTTTGAATTCAGTCTTGCAACTTTAAGTGGCACAGCATTCAGTGTGATCTTTATTTTTAGCTCAGGAGCTCAATGCACATATCAGCACTGTACTGCGCAAGCACTGACACTCATGCTCTCATTCACAAGAATCTCTTCATTGTGTGTGAGAGAGATTGAGAGAGAGAGAGAGAGAGAGAGAGAGAGAGAGAGAGAGAGAGAGAGAGGGAGGGAGAGAGTGTGTGCGCACACAAGGAGGCAGGTCTTGGCTAAAGTTTATTAACTTTCTCTTAGCCAATGGGGCTCCATGTGCGTTTTTCCTGCTGACCAATGGGACAGATTGAGAGGTAGGAGGTGGGTGTTGCTTAGCAACTGCAGGTAGAATCTCAGATCATGTCGGACCCGTTGTTTTATCTTGCCTCCCTGAGAGACATTACATGCCATGTTTTGTGATTTGTTAGTAAAAAAAACACCTCTGTGCACATGCGTCACAAAGTCGTTAACTCTATTTTTGTATCGTTAAACAAAGATTGCAGTGACTTTAATAGCTTTTCGCCCTTAAGTCAGAGCACTTTTAATTGATTCTTATTATGTTACAACATGTAGCCATCTTATTTTCATCACCAAATCACTGGAGCACATACAAGTGAATTTAGATTTTATTGTTTTATTTTTTTGCTCTTCATTGCAGAGATAATAACTTTTATTGAACCTCATGCACACTCGGAGATGAGTGGTTATAAACACAACAGACGGGGCTGCTAAAAACGATTTTACATGCAGATGAAACAGCATTTGCTTTTTTTTTATTTTTTTTTATTTATCCTTTATTTAACCAGGAGAAGCCCATTGAGATTAAAAATCTCTTTTGCAAGGGAGACCTGGCCAAGATAGGCAGCTAAGTTACATCACATCATTACATACGTACAAAGACACCAAAAAAGAAACATGAAAATAAAGACAAATAAATTAAATTAATAGAAACAGTTTGAAAGCCAATTATGCACTTACAAGGAAATTGCAGTTAAAAACATTGACAAGTGAGGGAGTTCAACTCAAAACACCTCATTCTTAACTTGAAAGCACTCAAAGGAATCAATTTACTAAGTTTTAAGTTATTCTGCAGCAAATTCCATGTAAAGGGAGCAGAATAGACAAAGGCCTTTTTACCCAGCTCAGTACTGACCTGTGGGACAGAAAGCAAGACAACAGCCTGAGAACGGAGAGAATAATGACCAGCACTTTTTTTCATAAGAAGTGAACATAAAGAGGATGGAAGCACACCAAGAATAGCCTTATATATAAATGTGTACCAATGACAAAGCCTCCGTGTGGCCAGAGTAGACCACCCTACACGAGAGTAAAGCTCACAGTGGTGGGTGCGAGCTTTACAATTAGTAATAAATCTCAACGATGCATGATAGGCTGCGTCAATCATATGAAGGCATTGAACAGATGAATGCATATATAATATATCACCATAGTCCAGCACAGATAAAAAAAGTGGATGCCACTAACCGTCTTTTAACATTAAAAGAAAAGCACAGCTTATTTTGAAAGTAAAAACCCAATTTTAGCCTCAATTTTCTCACTAGACAGTGAACATGAGGCTTAAATGATAGGCAATCATCAATTACAATACCAAGATACTTATAAGTTGTAACAGTCTGTATTTCACGTCCGTCAAAAGTAATCACTGAGGGAACATTCAGTGGTCTATTCCGAGGGCCCGTGAAGAGCATACATTTGGTTTTTTCTGTATTGAGCACAAGTTTCAGCTGTAGCAACGTGTTTTGGACCACAGTGAAGGCATTCTGTAAATGTTGCTTTTGAAGCAACATTTAACCTGCCACACCCCCCAGATAGCATCACGCTAACACACTAAGCACTGATGCAAATAATTATATAAAATATATTATATGCAAATAATGATTCTTTATTATAATTATGATTCAAGAAACACTGAGTGTTGACCTAAATATAATTGGGAGCATGTTTTGGTAATGTCAGTGTTTGAAAAGAGACGGTTACACTTTACTTGAAGGTATCTACATAAGAGTGACATGACACTGTCATGAACGTGTCATAAACATTATAAACAAGTCATAAACGTTTTGACATAACACTTTGGTCAAGACATGTCATGTTTTTGTCATGACAGGTTAGGATTAGAGTTAGGGTTAGGGTTCATGTGTTCATGATAGTGTCATGTCACTCTTATGTAGATACCTTCACGTAAAGTGTTACCAAAGAGCCTTTATATTTGTGAATGGTCATGAATGAGACTACCACAAACAAATATAAGCGATTCCTTCTACAATGTTCCTGACTCCGACAAGGCAGCACATCACAACTGTGAACTTTTCGCCCCGTCTACATTTGTAGATGACCTGATACTTTAAAGCAGTATGTCACAGTGGAACAACTTGTGGAGAGCTGACCACCAGTACTGTCTGTCCTCTTACCACTGATAGCGTTGCTTGATGTCTTTGCTTTTACCTGTAAGCCTAAAAGTTTGTGTAAATGTCACCTACGTCATCAGCTTACTGTGTCTCATGTTGATGTGAATATTTTTTTATGCTCCTCGGCTCTTCTTTTTGGGGGAACACTGATGCATTTTTGAATAAAAAAAAAGATTAAAAAGAAAAATCTGAAAATTCAACGTGTTTTGATTTTCAGTCAAAAAATCCAGCATCATCAACAAGGCAAAGAGTTGCTTTTGCTCATCGTCCCGTCCCGTGATGCTTGATGCAAATATTTAAATGTGGGTTATGGAAATTCCTGGGATGCACCCTGGATTTGGCATGTAAAGCAGTGCTAAGAAGATTGTTGTTTACACCATGTACGTTTTGTTTCCAGTGCATCTGACAGTGGGAAGCAAATGATTTGACATACTATAAGTATAAAATAAAATTAGCTTTATGGTCCATAAAATTGGAGCACATTTTTGGGAGATACTTTGACTCAAAAAGACATAGTAATTCTGGATAAGGTAAGCCTTGATAAATTACACTTTTACAGAGCTATAAACTAGTGCTGAACCGATAGGTCGATTTAGAAAATCAGTCTGCAACAATTCTGATTATCTGTTAATCATTTTAGTTGTTTATCGTCTGGGGTTTTGGACAGGACATTTGAAGAGGTCATCTTGGGCTTTTTGTGAGAGCCCAAAATGATTGTGATGGGCATTTTTTAACTATTAAATTTGACAGATTAATCGCCAGTGAAAATTATCGCTAGTCCAGGAGCAGGTTTTGAATAAATACTGGGAGCCTCAGATGATTTAGCCATTTTTAAAATGAGTGCCTGCTGTGGAAATTAAAAGATTACAAAGAAGTTTGTTGTCCTCAAAGGGCATTATGTGTATACATACTGTCTGTCACATACAGAAAGGATGAGAAATCAGAGAAAACTAATGGCACATTGTTTTTTATTCTCAGTCGAAAGTTACCAAACAGATTATTTTGCAGAAAGGTATCTGATTGATTGATCAGTTTGTTTGACATCCTCGCATTTTGTTTTCAGGAATGTTTCATATTAGAATCTCCCTCTTTATTTTACTCCGCAAACAAATTTTGCGAGGAAACGTTGTGGCAGCAAATACCTGGTTCCCTTTATCAATACACAGCGGACTGTTGACAGGACCTTGAGCAGTGGTTATAGTGGGGGGATGGGTGAGATTTACAGTTTCCTTTACCAGGTAATGTCTCCTGTTGTGAAACAATGTGACAGAAAATCAGTACAGCTGTGATGGCTCAGCAGTGTTCTTTGCCCCTCTACATTCTCCTCCAGGAGCTTATTCGATGCCCACCTCAAATGTACTGTATGTAGCCTGTGGATGACTCATCCTCAGGAGAATGAGCTCTATGGTGCAGGTAGCCTTACAAATATGAAGTAGTTTGCTCACTTACACTCTGAACCCACCAACCCTGTTAAACCAATTCTTTTTTTATTCTGTCTGTAAGGAAACAGGGTGTAAAATATCCTCCTGTGTTAATGTGTCCCTTCTTTGTAATGTAAGGACTGTATTGCTTAAGCACGCAGCAATGAGACATCACTTAATGCTTTAGTCATTTTGTTTATTGAAACAGCAAATTTGTCATCATTGCAGCAATTGCCATGGAGACAGGGTTGATTCCCAAACCTACTGGTATTAAACAGTGCATGAGTGTATGCTCATTACCCTTTACCGCAACTTCCAGGAAACACTGCACACTGAGTGTATGGGTGACTCCACCTCTTGAGGATGGTTAGGGAATATGCAGACATTCAAATGATATTTGTTTTCCGGCAGCCTTTCACACCTCTTCCCCATAAATTGGGGTGGGGGATTTTTCCACCCGATGACAATGTAGCTGAAGTGGTGCTTGTATGTATAAGAGCTATGTCTTAAATTAGACTTTTTTTAATCTCTGTGGCAGTGGGCCTGGGGATGAACTCTATTTTTGAGCCCAGGGATACAAATGGTAGGAATATTACCCCTATACCCAGCATGCACATCTTCGGAGGCAAGTAATATGAGTAGTTTTCTGTCACAGATTGCATATGTCTACGGGTTATGACCATGGGAGGGTGGTTGCTACCTTTAAACTTCTAAAATTATTTAATTACTTTTAGAGACAGGTGGTACAATCATCCAGTAATGCGCAATAAAAGAAAATATGAGAAGAAGAATAATGTTTTGTGTAGTAGCAAAAATGTTTTTATCTGCTTTCCTATGCTACTATCTCGTGACCCTCAGCTTTATCCTGCGACCCCTTTGAAGGGTTTTCCACCCGGAGGCTGTTTTGACTGAGTACCTACTCTCTGTGGGGCAACAGTGCTAAACACAAAGCAACCAGGCTGTCCACTTAGTAAAACATGTAAAGCTTGCACACAAGGCGGTGTAGGCGACTGCCTGCTGGTGCACTGGGGTGTGGCAAAGTTTATGTGTTTAGTAGCGAGCAGTCCACCTGCAGGGGAAAGTGTAACCACAACACAGCACCTCAGGCCCCTTATCCATCCTGACATCCTTTTTATTTTCCAATTGAACAACTTTGTATTCAGGCCTAGTCTGTCTGTTTCAAATAAAGTTAGAGCCACTACACATCCATGTTACACCCAGTGTTTTCACTTGTTTTGCCTGATTAGACCTCCTCTCAGGACTGTGATGGTGTGAACAGACTGTGCTTGATTCACATCTGCATCACTTTCCTGTTAGTTGTGTTGCACCTGTTAGGGCACATCAACTTAAAGAGCCCCTATTATACTCCTTTTCAGCGTCATATTTGTTCTCTAGGGGTCTACTAGAATAGGTTTACATTGCTTTGAAGTTCAAAAAACATATTATGTTTCTCATACTGCCCATTGTTGCAGCTCCTCTGCCTGAAACACTCTGGGCCAGATGTACTAACGCTTTTCGCCCACTTCAGGTGTATTTGTTTCGCAACGTGCGTGTAAAAGCATGGCGAGGTATGTACAAACAGGCCGCACTGAGGTAAAAGCGCAGACTGCCTGTCGCAGGAACTGAAAATCGCAAATTGCGCTTTTCCGTGTCATGCATATGCATTCACGGGAGGGCCAAGGGGAAAGTGGGAGATTCCACAAAAAGAGATGGGTGGGGAAGCGAAAATTGCGCCTAATTATGTATTCCGCAGTATGTACAAAAACCGCCCGTGAAAGCGCGCCTCTGTTTTGCGATGAAAATGATCTGCCTTTTAAAAGCAGGTGTAAACCTGGATGCGGGTTTCCTCGCATACGCCTCCTGGTGAAATGGCAGCAGTAATCCGAGCAAGACGAAGACATAGGCCAAGGAGACAAGCTGAAAAGATTTTTGCCACAAGAATCACACTTTTTCAGTTGAGTGAACACAAAATCATTAAACGTTACAGATTAAGCAGCCATGCGATATTACAGTTACTGAAAGAAATCAAAGATGACATTGAATCTCCGACTCAGCGGTCACATTCCATTCCAGCAGTTGCTTATCTCCTCGCTACATTACAAATATTGGCATCACGATCATTTCAAACAATCATAGCATCAGCAGTGGGAATACCGCAGTCTGCACTCAGCCGTATCATAGCACCAGTACTTAACGCTTTGCTACAGCGAAATTTATGGTATAGTGGGCGGAGAAAGGCGCTGATTACCCGATGAACTGCAGGTTCAGTAAATACGACGTAAACTGAAGTATCACATTGTGCGCTTTCTGCGGGTTGGCCATGGTGCCGATAACGCTACATTCGCAAATGTACTTACATCTGGCCCTATGTCTCAGCTCTTGACCCGCCTTCCCGAAAAGCCCAGTCTGCACTGATTGGTCATCTGGCCAACTCTGTTGTGATTGGTCAACCAAATTCAAACAAGCCACTGGGTGGGCTGTGCTTGCTCAAGCAGCACCTATGGGCAGCAAATATGAAAAACTGGGCTGGCATTCTCAATCAGTGACATCACTAACTGAGGAATATCAAACATGAATGTGAGCGAAGCGTTTTTAGGCATTTGAGAAAAAGTGCTGTCTGTGGGAGAGAAAGCGCCATTTGGAGTAAAATGTGTTTTATCTTTGTCCTTTTACTATACATCTATTACAAACACAAAAAACTATATAACACACTAAAAGACCAAAAAAGCAAATCAGGGGCTTTTTAACACCTTTATCATTCTTATTAGTACTGTATGTCTAAATAGTTTGGCTTTTATAAGTTGTGTGTATAGCATTTTACAATCAATAAATCCATCTGAATGACCCTCTGATGTGGTATTGATAACTTAGAAAAGGGAAATTTTCATGGCGCCCAGTAAGAGTGTTCGCCCCATGTTGGCTGACTCCTGCAGTGGCGCGGGTTCAAATCCAATCTGCTGCCCTTTGCTGAGTGTCATCCCCCATCTCTCTCCCCCTTTCATGCCTATCTACTGTCTCTATGTAATAAAGGGAAAAGCCCCAAAACATAGTCTTAAAAAAAGAAAATGGAAATTTTCTGTTAGCTCTGATAGCTCCTAGTTCATGTAGCTGACATGAAACAAAAAGTCCAAACCTATTTTAGTTATATTTTTAAAATGTTACAAGTTTTTGTTGACTAGGGTTTCGTTTTTCATAAACATGTTAAAATGCAACATAAATGGTGCTTTAATCCATTAGAATGCTAAGCGTGCTTTGTGGTGCCAGCTGGCTTGCTGCTTCTAGAACCGCCAATAATCGCAAAACAACCAAATTGTCAGTTTCTAGTGTTAAGAAGAAATATTTTTCTAAACAGAACTAGTAACTTTATTTGAGGCATTTATGTTTTTTGCGTAATAATGTCACTTTCTATGCAAATAAAATTGAGATTTCTCTCTCATGACAACTTAGCTTTAAAAGTATTATCTTATTTTTTCATTATTATTTTAATTTGTAGTGTTTTCTGTGTGGGTTTATTTATATATGTTTATACATATCTTCTTGTATCTTTATTTATCGTGGATATATTATTAAACTTTTGAATACCCTTATGACAGTTTTGTAAATCCTTTAATGATATAATAAAAATGTAATAATAGTGATATTACACTGCTGAAAGCATTTGACAGTGTCTTCTCAGAATTTGGCAACACCTTTGGCGTTACTATTGATTAAATGACACTTAATGACAACAATCATAAAGTTAAATTTATGATCATGTCAGTTTTCAGGAGTTTCCAACTTATGCACACCCTTTTAAAGTGTTACCATGGATATTATAGTAGCTATATGTGGGCTGGATTTCTGCAGTTAAAACTTAATTACATTTTCTCTTGCCCACAATAGCCTTTCATTTTAAAAACGTGCACAAAAAAAACATTGTACCTGCTTTGTAGAGATGAAAAAAGTTCCACTTAAAACCAGCCTTCACAGAGTGTGTGAACCCAACCACACTTTTCATATCTCCTCCCACCTTCTGTGTGTTCCTCCCTCAAATGAATGTGGGAGGGAGGGAGGGAGGCTGACACAGAGAGGGCTTCTCCATCAGATGACAGGAAGCTGCACTTCCAGGCCGAAGCAGCTGGTTGATAAATAACACGTGTGGCTCCGGGCGCACATCACGTCTCAAAGACTCAAAATGTGGCCCTCAGTCTTTGTCTCTCTGACATACATACTGTACACAGCCACACTCACTCTCTTTCATACGTACTATACACACAAAAACTAGGTCTCTCTCTCTCTCTCTCCCATGATTAAAAAACAATATCCAGCTTATAACTGCAAGTTAGTCAGACACCCACACTCATTTGCAGTGAAAGGCAAATGACCCTGGTGATGAGTCATTGCATTCACTCAGAGACTTGCTTTATTCAACACACTGAAATCTCTTAAGGCAGAGTGAAGCAGTGGTTCTGGCTATTGTGAGCTTAGGTGTGCCTTGACGGGGTTTTTTTAAATGTAAAAAAATAAATAGTCAAGCTAAAATAGCTCATAATGTCATAGAAATCCTGTGAAATCAAACTATGTTTTCATAGCCACACACACTCATACGTTACAATTAAGAAGGGCTCCCTTCTCTTGTGATAATACTGGGCTTTATATAACATTTCCAGCCAATCAATAATTATATGTTACTCAGAAATTAGTTTCTTGGGTAAATGTGTCATTATAATGAAAAGAATCAAGACTGGCAGGAATAATAAATGTGTTCTCTCAGGCAGCTAAAACTGCTGTGATAATAATAATCGTGACAATGGCAGCTGTATTTTATTCATTAAGCATTTCATTGCATGCACAGTAAAAGTAAAATTCTGAACACAGTGCTGCATTTTTTCTTTTCCTCAACCAGGAATCCCCAGTAACTACAGCAAATGTATGAGCCAGATTTATAAATCTCATTTTCTTAATGAAGACTTGATTGTCACCCGTCATTTAATAGAGAATATTGTTCACGATTTGGACAAATACACTGAAATAAACATCAAGACATGTACAACTGCAATAATGCATATGTCAAAATATTATAATGAGAGCTGAAATGATTAGTCTCTTGATTAGTTGATTGACAGAAAATGGACCTGAAATATTTCTTTGTTAAATTGGTTTTATATTTAATATATATTTCACAAGCTATTAATAAGGTAAGTCAGCAAATTAATTGATAATAAAATAACGGTTAGTTGCAGCCCTGATTAAAATAGATAAGCAAGTAATTTTTTTGAATATTTACAAGATTTCCCACAAAACACCCACTCATTGTGATGTATCAGTGTTTTAGTTTGTACTTGGGTGGACTTATGGAGTTATATGTGATTCAGGTGTGTGCGTAATTGTGAGTCGTGTCAGAGTGTGTGCGGGCGGTAAGATGACTTTCTTCTTCTTGTTGTTGACATGGAAAAACTTTCTAAGTAATTTAATTTCACAGGAATGTAAAAGATGCAGGCAACAGATGTTTAAACCAAAACGGACAAAGATTTGTCGCGGCGACAGAGAAACGTGTCCAGTTTGTCTGACCACAGTCTGTTACAAGACTCTTTGCTTAAAAAACCTGAATGAACCTGAGACTCATTTTTTGGGCATTAGGCCTGAGGGCTGCAAGTGTTATCTGGCTGCATCAAGTTTACTTTGTTTAAGAAAAGAAAGAATAGTGGAGTGTAGGGGGGAGGGAGTGTAACGAGAGTCTTTAACAGGGAGTAAAAGGGACTGAAAGGATTTTGATCCAGTGATATTATATATCTGTCCTGGTCAGGGCAGACAAAAGCACACAGCAAACCACCAGAGAGAGAGAGCAAAGCATGTCATCTGAATAGTATGTCTTCTTTGCAGTGTTGTACATCCAAAGGCTTTGTGTGCCTGAATTTGGCTGGTAGAAGGCACAAAGGAGGCAGTTTGTTCGCCCCTGACAAGTGTGCTTTTATTTGCGGTGGCCCTTTGATGTATAGAGAAACTTTGGCTGGGATATCCCTCGCAGACAAATGCACGAGAAATCCCACTCCTTTGTATTATCCTTAACAATTCCCTCACCATTCACTGCAAAGCTTTTATTCCCTTTAAGACCGTTATTTTAAACTTTGTGCCTACTGTCTGTCTGTCAACTGAAATGGGTAATCGTGTTTGACTTTATTGTACGGGGAGGGGGGGGAGAGAGACAGGGAGTTCAGATATGAAAAACATCACCTGACCATGTGACATGTGTTTATCAAGAAATGTTGATGTTTATAACAGACGGTAAAGAGGTGTACAAATATGAAAACAAATGATAACTAGAACTCGGAGATCGCAGACCTCGGCCAAGGCCATGCCCTATCTCGCAAATTTGACAAAAGTGAAAAATAATTTGCAGATCTACCCCGTGATTCGCATCCACTCCAAAACGTTAATGGGTTCTTTCTTGTTCCATGCTACACCCTTCCACCAAGTTCTAGACTAGTATACAGTAAGGTTCATCTGCATTTTACAAGAAAAATCACAGTAAATATAATTGGGAATTGAGAAAACAATCTCACTAAAAGATCTATCGGAACAGCTAATAAATTGACTTTGTGCGTGTGTTTTATGTTTTATTTTGTTGTATCTACTTACAATGACAAAGTCAATTCTGATTCTTGTTGAGATTGTTTTCTCCACTGCTGTTTCCACAGTCAAGAATGAGTTTTGAAGTTTAAGTATGTGTTACATGAGGATTTCTCCATCGTGTTTGAGTGTAACTCCAAACATACACTTTATTAAAATCAGTAATTTAACCAGACAAGAGAAAGAGAAAGCTCACACACTCACACGTGGGAGCTGCCCAGTATACGTCCACAGTCTTACACTGTTGTTACTGAACAGTCGGGACTTCAGTGACTTTGTGCAGCAGCACTTTGACGGTTGCTGGCAGAGAGGCAGAGCACATTGTTGCTTCCCTACGCAGCTTTCGTCAGTCAGTCCGGGGATTTCGACCGCCAGCCTCCAAGTCACGAGCCTCCACCTCCTCTGCAGGCGGCTCCTACTGTCTTTTATTTCAGACGACCAATAAAATAGCTAAAACTCTTGACCCGTCCATTCCTGGGCTCCCACAAGTGCTTAAGCAGATAAAGATTATATCCATCGCATTCTATGGGGGTCAGAAAATCAGGCTTTTACATAAAAACATTGAAAAAGCTGTTTGGTTTTAAAGCCTGAGTAACGCTGATATGAGTTTTGCGGGGTTGCTGACCTTGTCTGACTGTATTTTTAAGTTGGCTTACACTGGATTTAACAGCAAAGTATTTACAATGGTTAGTGGTTACTATTCTGACAAACTAAGGAAGCCTGTGTTTGCTCATTCGAAGTAAAAGATGTTTGTGGGCTCAATGTCCAATTCAGAAATCCATCACAAGGTCGACAGATGTGTGCTTCTTCCGTCCACATCACTGGTGTCAGACTGAATCACACAAAGTGAATATCTGAACTTGCAATCTACCACCTACCTACTCAGTATGCATGCAGTATTGCTGTGAAATGGCTTCCGTACATCTGCAAGCTATAAAAATCACCACACTCTTGGTATTGTACTGGTGTGGTGACCAAAACCGACTGTAATGATTATGGTATGTCTGACTTCTCGAAGGCATTGTGGCATTCAAATAGGACTATTAATGACCAGAGTCAGCAAATCAATCTGAACCATTGCACTTTAAATGCAAACAGATTTAAATATTATTGTTTCTCCTTTCCTCGTAGAGTTCAGCAGAAAAACGGAAAAAAGGAGAGACAATCATGAAATGTGAACATCTCTGTCGACGTGTGTTACATATATGTGCTGCATTGAAGGTCAGTGCCTCATACTTCTACTGTGTAATATTTGGCTGATCATTAAGGGGCTACCATTTGCAGAGTTGCCGTGAATGCAAAATTTCAGGTCACTACCACTGGGAACCAATAATGCCTTTGGCTAAGCAACAAGATGCAAATACATCTATTCAAATTTGCACCACTCCATACACATTCAAGCACACAAACACAATCTCATCTCAGTGCACAACGCTGTAGATTTAAAATACATTTCATTAATTTTCAATCATGAATAAGTCCTGGGGCGATGGTTGGATTGTCGGAGACAAGCTTGGATCTTTATTTTTGTGTTCACTCTTTTTGTTGTCCAAGAAATGCAACTTATCCAAGATATTTGAGAATATTTTTAGTTTTTACCCTCCTTGTTGTGTACTTTAGTTTGGCAGCCTCTTCGTCCAATGGCAGGTCCAGATTACCCGTCTCGCCTAGGCAGTCATAAAGCTAATGGCAGACAGGCAGCTATCAAATGCACTTGTATGTCACACCCAAAGCTCCAGATTTCTCCCCTCAGGCACTAAAGACAGAGTTTACATACAGTCAGGTGTTTAACTGGTAAAAGATTGCTAGGTGAAGACGGGTGATACTGTGAGCAGCAAAGCAAGATAGAAACCCTCAATATCATAACAGCACATTCAGTTCAATTTCAGCCTGCCAAGCCACTGGGGCAACCCAAATATCATCCATCCTGACACTATCCCTCACACTATACATAGAACAGCGAAATTAGCACAAATGCAGCACTCGCAATCAGTGTGAAGTATAGTGGCTGTAGGGCGATTATTTACGGGCTGCATTTGTTTCTGAAGACCTGAGTTCTGAGTCACCGACCAAGCCTGATAATTAATTCCTCACTCAACAGAAATATTATGGAGCTGCATGACAGAATGACAGATGTACAGCAAGAAGCACATTGTCAACAGGGGTAACTGGATTAAGCTATTTTGACTGGTTCATTATGAAGACATTTAATGTAAATGATGAAGACTTTATATACATGGCAGTTTATTTTTCAGAAGCTACACTTTGTTTGACCATTTAAGGGTGAATGCAGAAGACATGTAATCAGAGTATTTGTTGTTTTCTGTCTGCTCTTTGTTTGTCCCAGAGCACAACTTCCTGTAGATACAAGAGGTAGAGTGTGGGGGGGGATCTGATGATAAGAGATAACCTGCCATCAGCAGGCCTTCTATTTTTAACTCCAGGTACTAGTAACACATGGCGTGGGGCTCTTGTTATCAATATTTATGGAACAAAGATTAAGACAGAGTAATGATACACATACTGGATCCATCCTAGCCTAATAGTTGTCATTACGGCGACAGGGAAGGAAAGTGCTGATAGACTCAAAATTTAAGGCTGGCACTTTACATTTTAGTAATGATTCCAGAGACCAGACAGGGCCCAAATGTAATTAGCAGATGTAAACAGGGAAGTATGATGACTGCAGTGTTAAAATGGCTTTACCAATCCTTTTTTTAGTGATTCATTTTGTACAGTTGTCATTTGAGAAGGTGGAGCTGGGATTTATTTTCAGGCTTTCATAAACAGATTGTTGGATTAAATCACATAAGATCACATTTTGAAGGCGGCTTTGGAACTAAAGACAATTTTACAAAACAAAGTTATAGTAATAACAAAAAGTGGTAAGGAGCCAACCACTAAAATGCAACTATTGCTGCTATTACTCTTACATCTTCTTCGCTCTGTTTACTGTACCTAATGAATATCAATGTATATACCAATCTCAGTATTTCTTTACAAACCACAGAGATCAGTAATGGTACACATTCATCTCCATATTTATCCCACGGTGCAGCCCGTTGGCTACACATTTTAATAACACTCCCACTGCCAAAATATATTACACTCAAACACTTAAAAGTTCCAAGAGTAAGCTCAAAAGAGGTGAAGTATCTTGGCAGACCATAGAGCAAAATGCCATGCCGTCATATGCAGCCCAGGGGATGAAGTGATTGATCTGTGACCTCGGACTCAGCCATAAGATACTGTGTTGAAGAGTGTGGGGGAGGGCATGGATAGTGAAAAAGGGACGAGCATGAGTCAGTAACAGAGTCTGCGAAAAGCTGTGGGAGCAGAGGAAGTGTTAACAACATCACAAGTAGGAGCAAGTCCAGTTCCCACGTCAGGAAGCAAAAAGGACTGGGAGTAGGATGATGGTAGGAGCCCGAGAGGTGATGGGACACATACATCCTGATCATTTAATCATATGAAGCGAATGAAGGGAATTGTTCATCCACAGCATGCTGTCCACGCCATGCGTTGTTGATATGTGTTATCTCTCTCTCTTTACGTCAGTCCCTTTTATTAGTAGCTTGTAATGAGTGTGAGAATCTCAAGTCCAGCACCTGTTGTCTGTTTGGTACATGAAAAAGTACATATTTTTCTTAGAAAAAAATTATTGCGATTCTAATTTTATCTGATCATGCCATCTTGTGTCTTTGAGACAGAAATGTATTGACACAAACTGCAAAGAAAATAAGTTACTCCCCCCCTATCCCCCTTCCTTCCCTCTTTAAACCCACAATCAAGTGACCTTTAACACTTTGATGAGCAGCTTTTTTTTTTTTTTTTTTTTTTTTTTTTTGAGAAAAGCCCAAGGATGTGTTAGATTGGTGCTATTGTTTCCTTGCAGACACATTCACAGGTTGCAATAACGCGCCACCAATGCGGCTGATTTCCATAAACTATGACAAAAAAAAGAAGTAATTTATACAACAAGAATGACACTTTTCTTACAAACACTCTAGAAAGTTTGGGATGCTGGCAAAGAGTCAGGCAAATATCACCTATTACTCATGTTAACTTGCAAGCACAGCGTCACTGCATAACAATCAGATGGCTGAGTGTTGGCAGTGCAACTGATGGAATTTTACTGAAAACAGATTTCATCTTTAAACTTACAGATATTCCTGATCTAAAAGTATCCTTCCTGGTTTTTAACGCTCTGGTCGCTTCTCTCAGTGTAATCACGCTTCTGGAGGACGTGGATTAACTTTTTTTCTGTTATATCTGACCGGGAAAAAAAACGCATCACAGAATTTGACAATGTAAGTATATGAGAGTGTTTGGTCCAGCAACAACAACAAAATAGCGGAGGTGGGGGTTCTTTTTGAGCAGCAACAAGTTCCCCCAAGAACTTGACAGGCAAACACCGGCGCTATTAATGTGATTTTTGTTTTGTAAAAGAAAAACAACCTGGCCGTGCATCGTCTGTGTTTGAAAAATCTAAATGACCAGTTGTGCGTATGAGTAATAGGCCTATATGGCCCTTCGCCAAATGGGGAGTTAACAGTCTATAACACAAACACGTGAATATGGATATGTCTCAGAAGTTTTATGTGTCTGTTATTGTTGCTCGATGCGGATTTAAATATCTGAAGCAGTGAACGAGCGATCAGTCAGGAATGGTATCCCCATAAACTTGGATTGCCGTCGCTTATTTCAATCACGTAAGACCCCTAATGGCGTTGTCCGGGCGAGGGTGTTACGTATATCTGTACAGGCTTTTTCTGACAACCCGGGCTTGTTGATATTTGTCTTTACTGTAGAGGCACCAAGGTGTTGCCTAAGAGAGTTTAAGCACGCCGACATTGCAAAGGGTTATTAGATTCATAAGTCAGCGAAGTGGTGGGCGATCTACTGAGCACAGCAGAAGTTCTCATATGATGACTTCAAACAAGACACATTACCTACCAGCATCTTTTGGAGTGAGTGGATATTAAGACACTTCTATCTCCAGGACAGCGTAGGGGAAAATGGTAAGTAGCAATGGAAACCCACAGCATATAAAGGATGATTACCAGTAAATAGTCGTGCTTGCTATTTAGTCTGGCAACGCATTGCTGGAAGGATTGGACTCAGTGGCTACTTGTGAAACTCAGTATCGAGACCCATGTCTGATGAGGCTGATGTTGACAAAGCTTGTGTGAAAAAAAGATTGTGTGGCATTTCTTCGGCTCAGGGTATGCCGGTACAGTGACAGAGGTAAGGAAATATTACATTGTGTCTGCGCGCAATGTGTGTGATGTGATGTAGGCTGAAGACTAGAGTCTTGGAGGGCTGTGTGTGTTGGCAGGGAGAGCTTTATATTTTATGCATCTATGTATGTTCTTTTTGTGCGGTGCCCGTGTTTAAAAAAAAAAAAAAAGAGCAACATGTGCCACTTACCTGTGACACTTGCCATAAGCATGACATTAAGAACAATAGGGCTGCTTATCATCGTTGCCAGTTGTCATTTTGGCGTGAGAGTGGAGTCTTTTTTTCGAGGCGACAGTACACTGAATTGAACCGGCGTTTGTGATATAGGTGCTGTTATTTGGAAGGAAATGTCCGACCAACGTGATGAAATATTAACAGGACTGGTTTGGCAAGGTGGAGGGGAGGGGGGAGGGGGGCAATACACGTGACAAGACGCGGGGAAGCAGCAGAGTAAAAAAAAAAAACTGTTTAAAGTGGGCACTCAAACAAAAGTATATAGATATTCTTTCGGCCCCATAGTTACCCTGGCTGTGTTATGCTTTCAGCACGTTGGACAGAGGCACCGGAGTAGTGCATGGACTAAACCGCCGTGTGGACGCCAACTCTCTTTCTCTCTCTCCCCAGCCCCCTTTGCCAAACCTGGGATTGTTTTTTCAACTTTTGGTAAGCTTATTCTGAGGGAGCCTGTGGTCTGTAAAGGAAAATAAACGGGATACTAAAGAGAGGAGGGGGGAAAAGCACATTTTCAAAAAATTAAAAAAGAGAGAGAAAAGCGCTTGCCATTAAAAGAGCTTGTGCTTTAAGATGTGTTTTTTTTGTAGAGCATTGTGAAAGTTTAAAGTTCAGGTCGTCTGGTCTTTTGCACACCACATTCTCGGTACCTATAAGCCCCCCCACACTGCGTTAAACTTTGGGACATGCAAGTCTTGGTCGCGGAGATCTAACCACGCACATAGTGGTTGTCAGCCCTTGTAAAGGTAAGAGCACAATCCATTGTTTTCATGTCACTCTTTTGTTCCTGTCGTCTTTACGGGCTTCTTCTGCCTTTTTCTCAAATGAACTTCGGCTTTAAAACTACAGCATGCAGCTTTCGCATTGGCAGTGTGTTAATTGTGGGCACCAGTTACCGAAATACCTCCGAAATGAAATCCGATCCAGGTGACCAATATTTCATAGACTATTTCTTCTTCTTTTTTTCTAAAATGAAAGTTATATTTATAAGAAGATTGGTGCGTGCACATTCATATAGGCTTTGGGTCATGTGAAGCGTTTGAATCGGAACTCGTTTTCGTGCTTGGGATTGTAAGAACAGAGCTTTTTGTAGCGGTATTTATTTTTTTATTTTTTTTGGAGTTTCCGAACACTGTCTGCTGCAACATAATTTGCGTAATCGTTGCGTTGTGCCTAATCATGCTCCCAATACGGGACTTAAGACGCTGCAGTGATCCTTCCAGCCTGCACGAACTGGAGTACTGATGCTGGTGCATAAAATTGTCAGCAAAAACCTATCTATCTATCTATCTATCTATCTATCTATCTATCTATCTATCTATCTATCTATCTATCTATGCTTATTTTTCTTGTTTGGTCTGCAGCATTCATGTTTTGTCTTGATATCAAACCCTCTGGATTTTGTTATCGACCAAAAATAGCCATACTCTTTACCCCTCCTTCCCTCCCTCCATCGGCCCCCCCTCCCGTCATCGCCATCAAATCACTTGTGTTTTTACTACGACCGCTCCACGGTTTCATTCATAAGGTGCTTTTCACTTCACCTGCTACCCTACCCCCCTCTTTTGTCCATACACGGCTCTCTGTCGTCCTGTCAAACGCAGGCTACGAATGAATAATGGAGAATAAAAAAGATGAATTAATTCTTAATCGCTTTGACTCGTGTCATTTGCCGGGTTTTTTCCAAAGCGAGTCTCCTTTACAGTATATAAATTGTTCCCTTATTTCCTGTGTAAAATTACAATAAAGATGGGCGTGGTCAAAGTGCATCCACTAACAGATGTTATGGCTGAATGTGATGGAGAGAGATAAGATGGCTTGATATGCAATTGTTCTGGAGGCATCGATTTTTTTTCTTTCTTTTTTTATTCTGTATTAAAGCACGCGTAAAATCTATGAAGTGAAACCGAAGATTTAGATAATCATCACACAAAACAGCTCTGGGATTTTATTCCACTGCTCTCCTGAAGGACTTGTAGCCTAAAAATTCGTCTCGCACCGATGCAGAAGCGGTGGATATTGTCTATTTCCTCCCTCTCTCTCTTTCTCTCTCTCTCTCTCCATCCTTCCCTCCCTCTCTCTCTCTCTCGTCTTCTTTTTTTTCCTCTGGTCAAAGATTTAATATTTCTGATCCAAGACGAAGCAGTTGCATGGCAAAACAACTGCAAGAGAAGAGAAAAGCCCCAGCGCCCACTGGCTGTCGTGATCAAGATTCCTCTTACAAGGCTGCATTTTAAAATAAATACTCCAAAACAAATGTATCCAGTAAATCCATAATTGCATTTGAATTATTTGACTTCTCCGCTTGCGTTTTCGGTCATTTTTTACCCACCAATGTAATACGCGCAGATCGGTTTCTGTATATTATAGCCTATAACTCATTTTATATGACCGTTAAACCAAAATAGATCATATTACTTATTAGGCTGCCCGACATTCATAAAAATTCTCCTTTAATAAAGGCTGCTTCGCAACTATAATAGCTACGTTTCCGGCTCATCAGTACCACAAAGGCGTTTATTACACAAATTATGATCAAACATTAAATTATCTAACCAAACGGAAAATTGTGATAGCCTACTTTAAAGAAATGTTTGGCCTTGTATTCCCAGTGGCCACAAGAGAGTAAAATTATTTTTATTGCAGCATTATTTTCGGGCGTATTTTGTTTATAAATATCATCTATTTCGCAGAATGCCTATTTTCTGGCCATGTAGCAGTATTTTTAATATTCAATTTTTTTTCTACTGAGGCGTGGGATTATGGTGTGGGCGTGGGCGTGTTGGGTGGAGGAGGAGGGATGAGCGGAGGCGGGTTAGGAGGGGTCTGTGGGGTGGCACGACACACTTTGTATGTATGAAGGTTTTTTTATAGCACTTTTCTGCAATGTACGTCAGCGGATCAGTCCATAAATGGCGCTGCGTGTGTTTGTGTGCGGGCGTGCGCCTGCGTGCGCTCGCCACTGTGTGCGTGCGTCTCCGCGTGTGTTATCTTTACCGAGAATCTCCCTCTCTCTCTCTCTCTCTCTCTCTCTCTCTCTCTCTCTCTCTCTCTCCCTCCCTCTCTCTCTCTCTCTCAGCACTCTCAGCTCTGCAGAGTTGGGGTGGGCGTCAATAACAAACCTGATGGTAGGTTTCATTGCAAAAAATCAGATGAAATTCTTTCGGTAGGCCTATTTATTTAACGAAAAAAAATAAATGCATTCTGCAGAAATAAGGATTAACATTAATATTCTATTAGATTGTTTCATAGTGTGTTTGTTGTTTTTTCATCATGTAAATGTTGGCCTTTGTGTGTCGTTTTTTCCGTTGCGATCAATTCCTGCACTCAGGGGGCTAAAGGGATTTGGCGAAATCTGGTTCTCAATTGAGGACGTTCAATTTTCTTTTTAATGTAAATAAGTGTGTCTCTTTAATAAAACTCGATTTCGGAGGGCTTGCCACACTTTTCCACACCGCTTTCATTCATGAAATGTAATAGCCTAACTTGTCTATTTATTCAAGCTGATGTCTGATATCTAAATTATAAATAGGCTATTGATTATTTCGGGCGGAAATGGCGGAAATCTCGACTCAGGGCTAGGCGGGCGTCACGATATATTTAGAGCGAAAAAAATTAATCATCTTGATCATTATGGAAATGTAGGCTATATCGCCCGCCGCCGCCGTCGCTGCTGCTAATGCTTTAGTCACCACCATCATCATCTTCATCACCAACACCTTCATCCAATTAACAGGCTTGTTTATACAAGTTCTGGCAGGAGGCAAAGCCTTAAACCTTTAATTCCGAATCTTTAATTATCAGTTATTCGTCACAGTGGCGGGATTGTGATTTTACAGTGATGGAGCCCACGACAAGTTATTAATACACAGTGGCTGTAGTTATTCAGACTGTACAGACATCTTATACGTCGGACCACTGCGGATCTACAATGATGTTGTTGATGCTGTGTGTGTGTGTGTGTGTGTGTGCGCGTGTGTTTGTGCGCGCGCGCAAATGTTCGTTCATGCCGGCAAACCATTCACGTGTGTCTTTTAGCATGTGAACATGCGGCACATCATTGAATTCAAGCAACTTCCCGAAATAATAAAACATGTATTTGTATTTCCTGTGTGTCAGGTAGACTAAAAATGATGTTTGGACTAATTTATAGGTTGATTTTTGCATTTCTATTAGTAGAAATGAATGTCTGTTCCTTATTTGGTAAAACAAAAAAAAAATATATATATATATCTGTAGTTGCATTATTGTGGCATATATGTCATATTAAACCAAGCAAAAGGCATACTCAAGCCATTGATATAGTTCTCGAACAGCCTTACTTGTGTAGCAAATAAAAAATGCCTGCTTTCTGAGTTCTCATAACAAATATTTCATCAATTCTGAATTGTGTGGCATGATTGGTGTGTTTTCATTCAGTAGTGAGCCATGCAAAGGTTATTGATGCTGTGGTGATATTGGATTGGGGGGAGGAAGAGGAGGGAGGGAGAGGGAGGAGGGAGGCATAAACCAAGAAAAGAGACAGACAGACAGAGACAGCGAGAGGCTTAATAGGCTATGGAGTGATTTGCAGTCTGTGCCACTATAGAAATAATGTATCATCTGTATGAGGATGTGGAAGGAGGAGTGTATATGAAGCTTAGAAGACTGGTCCTCTGTGTCTACCTGATGATTACAGTAAAGGTTATTGTCATCACAGGAGGGATAACATTAACTCTTCACTCCAGCATGTGATTATAAAAGGCCTGTACAGGGTTTACCTGTTTACCAGTCTGGAGTTTTCTCAACTGTTTTCCAGCTCCCTGTCGTCTTGTTTGACGTCATCCAACCTTATACAAAATGTTTTCTCGAAAGAGGAATGCAATTTCACTTTGATCAAAATACCCTCATCGCCTTCCTTTATCCCCAGTGAAAATGATATTTCACAAACGTCATTTTGTCCACATTACACTGTTCCTCTCTGGCACAAGGAGGTATAATTCTACTCGTTAAGTGAAGCGTTCGGCAGTGCGGACCTGTCAGCAGCGTGCTGCATTTGGCAAGAGAAGCCTTAAAAGGTTATACAAGTGTGTCGTGTTGTCAGCTCCTGTGGTTGTTTCTTCTTTCTGCTGCACACACAGGCGAAAGGTTGTGAGCGGGGAAGATGTGAGGAGAGACTTACCCAACTGTTACTGTGAATCACATGTGTTTGGCCATGAATGGGGTGATTAAAACCTGTAGAAATTTGCCAAATAACATGGTTTCTTCCCAACTCCTCAGATAGTTTGAATAATTGTTCGCAGTGCTGTATTGACAAGTCTTAAACCGAAATATGTTGTTTGCGTCAGTTCTGATGAAATAGTGGTTTAGCAGTTTTCAGCAACACTCCTGGTTATCTCAGACCACTGCTGTCATGCTTATGTTTGGCCCTCAATTGGATGAGTCAGAAACATCCTTAACACTGCTCACAACTCCTTTCTGCTCCCAGCTATTAGACATTTTATTCATTTCATTCAGAAATTCAGTCCTCGTATGCAAGCCAAAAGACTTCTCTTCAAACGCCACCTTCAGTTGTGTTGCATTAGCAGAAATGAGAGAGACCATGTTGTTGTTTTTGCTCTTCTAATGAGATGCCAAGTGATTTATTTATGAATTACTTGTTTGGAACAGCCCCCTTGTGCAGTGTGCATTTTTTTGGTGTGCTCTTTGGAGTCATGTCGCTCAGTGATTGCTGATGCAACTCTTTGTCATCCAGAGTTTGCCCTCACCTCCTGTGAGCCTTCAGGGAGGGCTATATCTATCTTGGCATGTCCCCGGGTGTGTTGGAGGTGGGAGTGACTCATTAAGCAGGTGTGAGCATCCACTCCCATACTGCTACATGCCAAACAAGAGCGCTCCAGCTCATAAGCTCGTGCAGGGAAGAATCATGATGGCAATATAGCAAACACATCACAATAAATCTTTGCACTGGACCAGGGCCAAGTCACAAGGATAACGAGCTGCTATTTCCCCATTATGCTCACTCTTGTATTCATTAGAGGTGGAGTTTCCAAACGTTCATCACCCATTGAAAGGTTGTGGATCCACTGACATTTTTATTTGAATTCTGCATTATAAAGCGAATGCATTGTTCCCAGTTTGTTCCTGATAAGGGGAACAGGCTCAAGAAGCAAAGCAGTTTCTATCTCCAAGTGTGCTCTGTGTATCCAATTTAAATGCGTTAGCTTAGCTGACATTTGGTAATAATAACCTGTGAAAGCTGGTTACTACACTGCAGAGCACTTGCAGGGGAGTCATCCATCTGTTGTGGAGATGGCTCACTTTAAAAGCAAGGAGAAGCAGAATTGTTTTCAGTAAGTTCACATCTTTGTTAGCCTCCAGTGCCTGTTGCCATCCAAATGTTTTAACACCACTTGCGTTTTACAGTTCACAAATCATAAGCCCTTCTTCAAGCTGATATTCATGGGTTTATTTATAATAGAAATGACTCAGGATTACACATTATATAGAGAACATCTTTTTGGGCTATATCAAGGATGTAGGATGCATTATGATGCCTAAAATAGATTAAAAGGTAGAGAGAACCCTGCACAAATAGCCTATATAGGCCCACTTTACACGCAAATACCTTCTTTCTTAAAGCATATTTTGATGAAGTACAAAGCCTCCTCACTATCTGCAGACAAGAACAAGAAATGCTTATTTTTAATTCTCCGAATATCTAATTTTACACAAATAGGCCATCTCTAAATGTCACGCAGTGGATCACGACTTGGTGGAGACGCGCTGTTACGCAAAGCCTTCAAAAAGAAATGCCGCCTCAGAGAGCGAAATGCGGAAGAGGAGAGGCTTCGTTCGTGCTTTACACAGTATATTGCCAGACATGGTGTGGGTGCAGGCTGCACGGTATGCGCACAAACAAAAGCACATAATGCACGCTGAAAGCGCATTAATAGTTCCGCCTCGGGGCTGTTTAAACAGGAGTTTTGCGGCGACCAGTCAGCCAGCGGCAGGTCACATGTTGCAGCGTCATTGTGTAGTAAAGTTACTGTAGTTGCAAAGAGGCTCCTCATTCCAGCTCCAGAGGTCTCTCATCCCGTGCTGCTGCCGCCGCCGCTGCTGCTGCTGCTGCTGCGTTTCAGCATGCGACAACTTCAGTTTCAGACGATCTCCAAAGGAGCCGTGCAGCCATGGGAGTGCATTACCTCATCCATGCAATTTCCACCATCAATAATTTAATCTATTTGCTCCAAAGCTGAATAGATATCCTGAAGCTTGTCGGCACAGAGAGGAAAATATCGCTTAAGTAAATTACTCAGGGAGTTGTCCAAAACTTCCCAGATGACACTACTGTCCTGGTGTTGAATGGTCTGTTTTACGACTGGGCAGTAAAAGGTAGGCTATGTGTGTGTTTGTTTTTCGATAAGTTGTTTTAAGCACTTCGGCCTTGTTAAATTTGCTGCTTGAGAAAAGACAGAAGTGTGTGTGTGTGTGTGTGTGTGTGTGTGTGTGTGTGTGTGTGTGTGTGTGTGTGTGTGTGTGTGTGTGTGTTAGGGGGGGTAGAGGTAAGGGAGGAGGGGGGTCTAAAAGTAGCTCGATCAAGTCCGGTTATCCTGCGAACAGACGAGAGTGGATATGTGTAACCTTATACTCTCGTTCATTAATAAAAAACGGAGTTATTATGTTGATTGGGTTTCCAGAGGAGAGCACTAGCTCAGCAGATGTAGCCTAATCTCGAGAGATAAAAGGCTGTTGTTTCATTATTAGAGCAGGCTGAGCAAATGTGGTTTATTATATTAGTAGGCTATGTCTCGTAAGTAACAAAGTGGAAACCTGCCACTTTGGAACATTTAACGGTAACTTTCTGCTTATAAATAACTCAATAAACTCTTTGTTCGGGATATTTGTTAGTCTATATTATAATCTCGGACCCTCCTGCGCCGTGAACACACAAACATAAGAACTCCAGACAGTTGTTCTATGGTTGCTTGGGAGAGAGGGGGCTTTGATGAACTCATTAAGACTTTATAGGAAACCCGAGACCTAACGCCCAGCTACGTCGGCCAACATGCACGGTTGGATCTACTTCTTGGTGTTGTGTGCTCGCGCTGAATAACTTCAAATTACCGACCAGAATGATTAAAATAAAGTCTCATTTATAGAGTGGTGGAAAGCTGGCTCATTTTTGAATGCTTCGAGTGAAAATATCTGGATTAGCAGTTGGCCTACACGGGCTGGTTATATGATGGTTTAATGATGAGTTAATGATGTACTTTCCGAAAAATGCACACTAGAGCCAAATTTATTGTCAGAGCTGGGACTAAATCCCATATACCGGTAAGTGAACTTTATAGCTTAGGCTATAATTACCCACAACCCAAATTGTCTGTGCGTCCTGCAAAAAGATGATGTTCTTTCTTTCTTTCTTTCTTTCTTTTCTTTCTATCTATCTATCTATCTATCTATCTATCTATCTATCTATCTATCTATCTATCTATCTATCTATCTATCTATCGTGTATTACAGGAGGGAGGGAAAGAGATGGGAGGAAGGTGTATGGAGGGAGAAGAGAAGGACCTCTTATTATTTCACGGTCTCACACGCCATCTAGTGTACAATGTCTGGAAATGCAGCGCTGTTAATTTGGAGTCATAAGTCTGTTGATTATTTTAGTGGTCTTGTTTCAGAGTTGGTTCATGTGTTAAAATTAACTATTTTTTTGTTAAGATTATAATTGGGAATTTTAGACCAGCTACATTAACACTGATAAATTAGAGTTTGCACATTTAAGGATGAGTATGTAGCCTCAGTTATGATTTTAACATACTATTTGTGTTGCTACTGTTAGTCCTTCAATTGTCCACTGTTGCACACAGTGTGAGAGAGTAACAACTCATTTGGATAGCACTGCTCACTCAGCACTTATTGAATGCTGGGCTGTCTGTGGCCGGGGTTGGCGTGGAGGCCAGGTATAATCCCTTAGTGATGCTCATCTATTACTAAACGTGCTCTGAAACTGTGTCAGATTGAAAACAGATCTCAAGGAAGCAAGCTTCCACATGTGTCAGCCATTACTGCAGACAACTCCAATTCGCTTTTTATACAGTAAGTGCTGCATTGTGGCACACCAGGGGTCCTGGGGTAGAAATGTTGATATCATGCGCTGCACGTTTTTCTACTGAACATTTGGCATTGTGTTGAACGTGACAAAACATGTTGCTAGGTAAATAGCTCTAACCCGACACTGTTCTTGAAGAATTGAACAAAGACACATGCCCACAAGGGAGAAGTGTAAGAGGCAGAGAACAAATGTTGCTATAAGTCATACATTTATATTCAAATGTAGTGGGCACATTTCCCTCTTTCATCTCTCCTGTTTGATGTTTATTTTCCCCTTCTAACGGTTCCTAAGATATCATGTACGCTGTTCTTGAAGATGAAGCCATAAAGTGTGCTGACATGTGCAGAGAGGCTGGTGAACATTACTGAATGTGTAGTAATACCAGCCGTGCTAGTCCTTTCATGCTTTAGAGACACTTTTCAGCATCTGTCAAAGGAGGCATTTATCACTTTAATCCCCACCTGGCACAGAGAATAAATGTGAGGGTAAGTTACATTTCCCCACCATGCAGCCGTGCTCTCAAAGCAGATGAACAGGTGGTCATCTAGAGACCTCAAAGCCAACCTGTAGACAGAGTCCACACACTCACCTGCTCCTATTGTTTGGGGTGTTTCATGCTCTAGGCGCATTGTCTTGAATAAAGGCGTGTTTGCAGCGGTTGTTGCAGGCATTATCTTCCTGTTATCTCTATTTACATGTTGGGTCAAAAGAACTGTCATAGTTGGACAGCCATGACACTTAGTTTATTATGTGACACAGCTGGATTGGTGTGATCTATCTGGATTTCATTTTGCAATGTTTTTTTTTTTAAACAATAACACGAGACACAAGAAAGACAAAAGAGATATGAGATAAAAGAAATGGCACTGTGCCCAACCACCTCTTTGTGTAAGATATTTTTTTATTACCAAACCCGTCGTCACAAAGCTAGAGCCAAAAAAGTACATTTTATTCCAAACATTCCTCCATATGTTCCTCCCTCACTTTATTATTTATGCTCATTGTGTTAACTCGCAAGCCACTTTTTCATTAACTGTGAAATCCAGCAGTGCACATAAAATCTTCCTTCACTGGATGTATAAAACAAGAGCAAACCAATCAGTTGTCACATTTAGCCTCTAGTAGATATAAGCCAGAGATTCTCCGCCAGTCCCACAGCAATTAAATGATTCATTGGCTTTATCGAATTTTAACAGGATGTTGATTGAGAGCACAAGCCATATTGATTGTCCTGATGGAAACAGGAAATCACAGAGATAGAAATAAAATCATTTGTTGTTCCCGGTGTGAGGATACCCAGGGGAACGGCATGCAATTGCACACTGTTGAGTGGCATTACCCCCAGCAACCTCCTCCCCTCCATTCTCTCCCCTATGGAGACCTGGAAGAGACGTCATCTGTGGTTGTTATGCTGCGAAATGACGCTGGCACTCTCTCCACCCCCTGCTACTGCAACATTACCCCTGTGGTCTGTTACGGAAGATGCAGCACTCTTCGTCTGCACCATTTCCAGCATGAAGTTTGACGCCTAACAGTAATCAGCCCTCTGCCTTCATTTCCGTCATATGGAAGTGGAACCATTTGAGCGTGATGCTGATAATAATATTAGCCTAAATGCATCCTACACATAAAGCTCGTGACTGGCCTCGATCCCGTAAACCTACATTATTTCTGTGCTGGGAAGCCTCACAGGCAATACTTGTTATTGGAACCAAAACCTTAACAATATTGACGGGTTAATAAGCATGACAAATAGGATTTATTAACAGTATCTAATGAAAAATTGATAATTAGCTCCTTATCCTTGGCTTTCCCTTAATGTTGCTTTAATTGGTGAGAGGAAAAATACCCCCCATCTCCCTGCAAACACATACAAACCAGCCCCTCCCCATGCCCTCCCTCTAACACACACACTCACACGCACTCTGGAGGTGCACGTCACTGAGCTCGGGGAATGAGTGGCTCATTAAGAAGAAGGATGTGATATTCTGAATAGAGACTGTGAGACTCCCAGCACATCTATTTTTAGGCGAGATATCTCTATGGCAGTCACCAGTTGGTTAATTACAGCCACAGCCCCTGATACCAATTAGGAATGAAACAAATGCTTTAAGGTGGGGTTTTTGCTCCTCCCTTACGGTAAAAGGTCCTCGTGTCCGTCCTGAGTGGAGGCAGCAGTGTGGTTGCTCGCCGTGTTTTCCTGTATCAAGTTGGGACATGCAGAGTGCAGTCAAAGCCTCGGTCAGGCTATTTTTAAATTGAGCCCCTGTGGAAAGCAAGATCTAGATTTTCTTTTCATTATGGTTGCTTTTATATCTTGGGCTGCTGGATGTCCACCAATTCATTGATTTTCTGTGAATCTTAGAGCTTCTCAAAGGTAAGGGATGCATTTGTGCTCAGGCGATGTATGTACAGTATTTCCGCTACACCTGGTTCTCCCCCCTTCTCTTACAGTGTTTTGCTTATCTTGTGAGTTGCTTGATATTGGTACCTTACAGTGCAGGGAGGATGACACATCTTTCATTCAGTTTCCTCATGACATCCTGTTAGTTCATCCTGCAGTGCTCTCGCCATCCACCTGCCCAAAACAAACAGTGTCCCTCAACAAACTCCATTACATGACTGTAAGGTTTAGTATTAGACCAGTATTACAGCAGAGACCAGTCATTCAAAAAAGATGAATAATACTGCAGCAGCGTTGTTTGTCAGAGCTGACACAAACACAACATTGATCAGTAAGTGCTGTCCATGTTGGAAGTTCCCTGAGTGTTGATAATGGTGATTTTGTTTGCGGGGTAACGTCATAGTCAAAAGATAATACATGAGCTCTTCAAACAAACAAAACAAACAAAACCATATCCTTATGTCAACACAGAGCCTTTCCAAATTGTGTGTCAGTTCACAATTGACTATCACGTGCATCCATTATTTGCCACCTGTCAATTTTATTATTATTTTATATTATATAATCTAACAATTCGGGTAACTACTTGCCCCAATAAACAAAAAGTTTAAGGATAGCAAATTCTACCATGTCTTTTATAAAGTTTACAAAATGGGGGGAGGTCAGAGCTGTCAAAACTGACAAGACAACACAATGATTCAGGCAGTGAGGGAAGAGTGACAGGTTTGGCTATTATAAAATTACACATCCTCATCCGCTCTAGAAACACGCTGTAAAGTTTAACAAACCAGTAAAAAAAGCTCATAAATAATAATAACAACCCTGTAAGGATGTAGTGACATCTATTAATGTGATCTTATCTTTTGTAATAGGCAATCTCTTTGAAGCTCAGCACAGCTTTTGTGCACGGCTGCCAACAAATTAAAAATCTAAGCCAGACCTCACATAGGAACAAAGTGATTACAGTTTGCAAACAATTTGAAAACACTGATGACACAGCGCCAATATCAGTTTAATAAAAACATTTTGTGATTATTCCAAAGCTACTGGCTCTCTTTTACGGCTTGCAAAGAAAGAGTAAAAGGTATAAATCAGAAGAAAGGCTAACATGGTGCATTATGGATCAAGAATAAGCTAACTTCATTGAAAATGCTCTTTGTCTTACAGTCTTGTTCTCTCTCTCCCCCCCCCACACACACACACACACACACTCCTCCCCTCTTGTTTTCTGTCTTTCTCTCCCCCTCCAGTTCCACCAGGTTAGAAGAGTGATGACCATCCTGTTCCTTACTATGGTTATTTCATACTTCAGTTGCATGAGAGCTGCGCCCCTGAGAGATGCCCCGGGCATGCGGGGCCATCGGACGGAAGGCTACTTGGGCGCTGCTGCGACGGCCGCACGAGGCCATGGGACTCCACAGAGTGGTGGTGGGCCAGGCCAGCGCGGGGAACTGCCCTCACTCACAGACACGTTTGAGCAGGTGATAGAGGAGCTGCTGGAGGTGGAGGGAGAGGCAGCACAGCTGGGACAGGGGGCCTATAAGAGCCAGGGAGGTGGGGGCCCATCCTCTGTGGTTACCACAGAGACCAAGGATGTCGACCTGTACGACTCGCGGGTGATGATCAGCAACCAAGTGCCTTTGGAGCCACCGTTGCTCTTTCTTCTGGAGGAATACAAAAACTATCTGGATGCCGCTAATATGTCCATGAGGGTGCGGCGACACTCCGATCCGTCTCGGCGCGGAGAGCTCAGTGTGTGTGACAGTATTAGCCAGTGGGTGACAGCTGTGGATAAAAAGACGGCAATAGACATGTCTGGGCAGACAGTTACCGTCATGGAAAAGGTCCCTGTCCCCAATGGCCAACTGAAGCAATACTTTTATGAGACCAAATGCAACCCCATGGGGTACACAAAGGAGGGCTGCAGAGGAATAGACAAGCGGCATTATAATTCCCAATGCAGGACAACCCAGTCCTACGTGCGAGCGCTTACCATGGATAGCAAAAAGAAGATTGCCTGGCGGTTTATAAGGATAGACACTTCATGTGTATGCACATTGACCATTAAAAGAGGGAGATAGTGTATAAAATGTATAGATTTTATTGAAGAGTTTAAAAAAGAGAATAAAGAGAAAATATCTATTTGTATATATACATAACAGGGTAAATTATTCCGTCAAATGAAAATTTTATGGACTGCATGTAAAAAAAGATGAAGTTTATACAGTAAAAGTGATACTACAGTCTATTTATTGAACATATTCATGACCTTGTAAACAATTAAAAAAAATCTGATCAGTCATTTGCGCCCAGTTTAAATTACTATATCACATCCCTCAAGACATTGTGATTTGTTTACGTTGCCAAGAATTAGAAAATGAAGGGAAAAAACAGGCAAGGAATGAGAGAGGACAGTTCCATCTTCAAAAGCTTGCATGCTGCTTCAATTGTGAATTGAGAAATTCTCCACTTACAAAAAAAATGATATGATGCTGACCAAAAAAACATTCCGTTTACATATTCAGCAGAAAACAATTTTCCTCTCAAGTAATTTATCTGTTTACTGTTCTAAACTTCTCAAGGTAATGTTGGACTTACATACTATGTCAAGGTGCTGTTGTCAAAGCTTTGCTGTTTATTTTTTTATCCCCACCAGAGGACAAGATATATATATATAAAAGCTATATATATATATATATATATATATATATATATATATATATATATATATATATATATATATATATATATATATATATATATATATATATATATATATATATATATATATAATCTATTCATTGACATGTTTCTGGGTTAATATTATTCATTTTGTATGTTGTGAAGTTGTTTGCAATATTAAACTGAAATATTTGAAGAAATAAAAATGACTATAGGCAACTGAAAAACAAAATCAATGTCGATAAAGTTTCAACATTGCATTTCCAGGCAGGATAAACTTTATTATACAGACAAACAGACAGGCAGGCAGGGAGGAAATGAAGCAAACACACACACACACACACACACACACACACCACACACATGCACGTGCCCGCGCACAAACGCTGCCAAAGAATGACCAAATTAAAATCATGAATGATCATGATGCTCAATACGTTTTACAGGCTGCAAGAAAATAATGTATTTTCAGTAGCACCGGACACATTGGGTAATATATAGTGATAGCAATAATGAGAATGACTCTTGCCATGGGTGGAAAGAATGTATATTTTGCAGCTTTTTGTGTTATTCAGTGTTACTTTGAGGAGGGAAAAAGGACACGTCTTGCCTCCTATCAGCACATTACAGGAACACAAACCTACTGTATGTCTTTTGATACTTTTGTGTTTATACATAGTTTTTCAGTGTTTTACTTAGTTGTTACTCCAGCTGCAAATGCAGTATTTCACAATTACAAAAACTTAACATCACAAGTGTAGCCTAGTACAAGTAGGCAGGGTTTGAAAGTGATGGATACACCCACACATACATTTGTGTACATAAAAAAAAAAAAAAAAACACCCAACATTTTCTCATTAGTGCATGGTAATCATATATTTAAATATTCTACAAAAGAACCATCATCACAGATTTTATGCAGCTGTACATTTACTGTGATCAGAAGGAAAAACTTGGTTTGGTATCTGGGTTAAAGGACTACTGCAGTTTCATATTAACATTCCCTCCAGCAGAATATAACTCATAGTGAGCATTACCTAGTGAGAACCCCTTGCTTGCCAAGTCTAGACGCTGTAGTTTAAGGTCGTACGTAGTACGATAAAATGTGTTCAACTTTGTATCTTGATATTATGAAACACTTCAACAGTTTACCATATAAATATAATATATTTCATAAAAAGAAGACACTCAATTATGTAGACCTACTTCTTTATCATCAACCTAAAGGTAAGTGTGACCTCTGAAGAGAACCAGATCAGGTATTTTGAGATTTGGAAAACCAACTTTTCTCATGAACTGAGGAAAAGATGTTCCACTTTCTTGGATCCTCCAGAGGAGGCTGATGAAGATGCTGTAAGTTACTTTTCTTTTACAGAAGCTTAGAACTGATAGAGAGTCTCAACGTCATCTCTGAGAAAGATGACAAGCATGCAGTAGTGTCTCTCAAATGATCTTTTGTCATGAAATTTCTAATAAAAGGTAAAGAGGATTATTGTCATAGCTGCACAATAATAATTACCTATGTTATTATTTCATCCTCAAGAAGACAAGCAATTGCTCTGGCTTGCTCTTCAAAGAAAATCCACCTTAAAATAGAACAGGAATGATTTCATTTAATTCAAACAACATGTCTGAGCACTAACACATTCTCAGCTTACAGGACAATGAATCACGCCTTTTTCCATGCATTTTAGACAAGGTATTCCCATCTATCATGAATAGGAGCCCTTGGGCTATTTTTTTCTTTAACTAAGCTTAAGTAATGACCAGTCTTTGAGTCAGAATGAAGCCAATATTGTCTTTTTTTATCATAAATTATGCATGTGAATAGATCTTACAGTATGATGTAGCTAAAGCTTAAAGACAAAACAAGAAGAAGAAGAAACATTTTACAAAAACAATGAGCCTATTGTATAAAAAAAGGACAATAAATGCTGCTTCTCCACTAAATGAGGGTCCAACATTTAAGTGTGTTGTGCCTCTGGCCACACCCCAATCGGTGATGTCAAAGCAGGTGTATTTCATCAGCTGAAAGTGTCATCACCAACCAGGGTGTGGTCAGAGGTGAATCATGCTTGAAAGTTTCAGCCCACAGGGAGCAGTGCAGCAGTAGTTTTTTTTGCAGACTTCTCAAGATGTGCTGCAGTCAACCAGTAGAGGCCAGTAGAAAGAACATTCCTCCCAAGTGTCAGCAAAAAGCCAAAGACGCTTCTGCTTGTCACCAATACACAGAATGTAGCATCCCTTGAGCTATGAGCATCCATGTAAAGGTGCAGCACAGCTGTTAAATGAATGATGCGCTAGTAAACAGATGAATGCTAAATATGTGTCGTTAAATAGTGAGAATCTTTGACACGAGGCACCAAAGGATGACCCCTCTCCATATTCCAAATCAACTTACAAAACACAATACATATCCTTAAAGTTAAACCTGAGTCACTGTAGTATACAACATTTAGAGTGGGAATTGACTCCAGAAACGAAATATGCACCAAGGCACTAGAGGTGTAAGAAGGAAGGATCCTCAAGAATAGAAATAACTTCCATCCACTACACTAGGCTACACTACATGTCATGGGTGATTTTGTGGTATCGGTATGTGTGATGTATAACATTTTTGATTTGTGCATATTACATTTTTGTTGATTAAATATTCATTGTCTTTTAGGCGCAATATATACAGACTATATGGACGAATACAATGACCAAACAAGCAAACAGCGACAAAACAGCAAGAAAACACATTTTTCCCCCGTTTTAGTAGCTCAACCTAGTCAAGTCGGACAGAGAATCATTAACAAATTTCCAAAAAATAGTAATACAGCAATCCCAAAACAAATGTCAACATGTCCCTGCAGCATTAACAGAACAAAAAGTACAGTTATAAGAAGTAACTAGACGCATTGTATAAAGTATAGGCTATAAGGCGTAGCATAGGCCTGCATAAAGTATTACATTACACTTAATTACGTATTGTTTGGAAATAAAATATTGACTGAATTACATTAGTTAGGGAAGAGGCCTTCAGTGTTTGCTCAATAGCATCCAGGAGCTATGGAATATAACATGATTATTTTGTTGGGTTATACACTTTACGAGGGTTACGTGAACGCACCATGACACATAGCCGGCTAATTTGGGTAATCTGATTTATCGTCTCGGTTAAGCGCACGTAACGTTGGCCAGGATTACCATATTTAGTTTTCCATCTCTAGCGTTTAATATCCATCTGACGTCAAAAAGCCACCCATTTCAGGAATGGCATCGCTTGGGGAGCCCGTGCGGTTGGAAAGAGGTAACGTTAATTGGCCAGCTAGCGTTAGCTTAATAATATTTGTTGTGATCCATAGAGACATTAAACTAGCTTAGCTAGCGTTAGCCAAATAGAGCTGGTGAGAGTTTTTGTCCGAATAGTTTCCTGTTTAGTTGGCCAACGTTGCATTAACGATTTCTTGCAGATAGCAGGACATCTTTATGGCTTTGACTAACCGTGTAACGTTATATCATAGGCACCGAACGAAAGAAACGCAACATTGTTTTACTTAGCTAACTTAGCTAAGTAGCTATTAGTGACAACAGACAGTGGTCAGCTGAGCTATCTTGTTTGTTAAAAGCTCAACGTAGCTATGTAATTGATGTTTCAGACACTTTGTTGCACCATCTTGATCATCACAAGCTGTGAGGATAAGCAGGAGGAAACATTTACATTACAGACTAGTTTTCAACCTCAGTCTTCCTTCAACAAAATGCTGACATTAGTTCCTGTTGTGTATGCTAATACACAAGCCTCCACATATAATGTTAACTTAGCTAGCTAGGCTAAAGGAAAGCACAAGTAAATCTATGTGAAACGATCTCTTCGCTATTGGGTAACGTTACACCAAAATGTTAAAAGGAAGGTTATGATCCAATTAGAATCAGCTACAGGAGCAATTAGCAAAGATTAATCGTGTGTATGTGTGTGTTTTAACAGATATTAACCGTGCTGTTGAACTGCTTGATAAACTCCAGAGGACAGGGGAAGTGCCTCCCCAGAAGCTGCAGGCGCTGCAGAGGGTCTTACAGAGTGAATTCTGTAACGCTGTCAGAGAAGTGAGACACTTTTATCTTTGGTTTTCCTAAAACACTTAACTGTGAGATTAGTTCACCGTTCTCTTCTGGTGACATAAGTGTTTAAAAACAGGGTTTGGATGGATAACTTTGTGTTCACCTTTTTTGAAAATGTGGACAGCTTTTGCTGGAATGTGACAAAATATTGTCCAACAATTTCTCTTCAGGTTTATGAACACGTGTACGAAACAGTGGACATCAACAGCAGTCCTGAGGTCAGGGCCAACGCCACAGCCAAGGTAGACCCAAGTCAAATACCATCTAATACAAAAGAATATTTTTGTAAACTTAATTTTTAGACCATTTGTTTCTTAAAGGCGCTTTAGTTGAACACTTCCCATTGCATGTTGAGTGCAGTAAATGCAGTGTAATTGCAAACACCACTTTGTTTATTTTGTAGGCTACTGTGGCAGCTTTTGCCGCAAGTGAGGGACACTCGCATCCACGTGTCGTGGAACTGCCCAAGACAGAAGAAGGCCTGGGTTTCAACATAATGGGTGGAAAGGAGCAAAACTCACCTATATACATCTCACGGATCATCCCAGGAGGCATCGCTGACCGACATGGAGGACTGAAGAGAGGCGACCAGCTTCTCTCTGTTAATGGGGTGGTACGTTCAGTTCACACAATCAAGACTAATGTTGCGTTCTTTTTGTCCACCGAAGTCGATTTACGAGTCGTTTTTCGGAGTTACGAACCGGAAGTTGCAAAAGAACGCCCCCAAGGTCGTCTATATAAGACTCGTCAAGTTGTCTGAACTCAGAGGACCCCGAGTTTGTTTCTCGTTTTTCGACACGGATGTGACGTCACACTCGAGCTACTAGTCGCGATCACAAGACAAAAACAACGCACCATTACTCCAGGATGTTAAATGTGAAGCTTTACTATGACACGTACTTCAGTTGATGTTTTTGTAAAATCGGCTGTATTATCCACCAAGTGCTAAAACTAAACACTTAGCGATAACGGCAGATGAACAATTTAATTTCTCAAATTCACTTCTACACTTCAAGTCAGGTCAATTGTATTTGTATAGCCTAATATCCTAAATGAGAAATTTGCCTCACACCCTCACTTTTCATGTTTACTATGGTCGCCCTCAAGGAGGACAGAGCTGTCTCCAGAAATCAGGCAACAGAGAATGTTTTTCCCATCATGATGGTGATGATGTTAGTGATTTTCAACAGTCACTTCACCTTGCACACTGAATTAGCACAAAGCAGCTATCAGAAGAACTACATCTAAAAGGTACCCTGTGGAGTTTTTCAGTATTGCTATGGAGTAGTGTTTTTAAGAGTCGGTCCTCGATAGGTCAGTGGGCACACTCAAGCATTCCCCCGTGCATGTAGGTGACGCTTACTCAGTCCTGCTGATGGTTTAACGCTATTCCACTGGTCAACAGTTGGTGGTTGTAAGAACTGTAACCAATAAATGTAGCAATGCGCAAACAAAGGCAACGGAGAAGACTGCTAGCAAGCAAATATGGATGTAAACAATGTAGATCTCAAAGTCTTCTGAAAATTGGCTCTTAGAATGTTTTATGAGGAAGGAAAATGCATTCAACACGTTTATTAGACTTCAAGGATACACACAATGTGTTCTGATAAGAAACTGTGAATGTAAATTTAGTTTTGTTTAAAAAAAAAAAAAAAAAAGCTTATTTGGCAGATCTGTTTAGTAGGGGTGCACGATTCAGAAAATGTCACAATTCAATATAGATTTTTAGGCTGAAGATTCGATTCAAAATTGATTTTTGATACAAAATGATTCTCAATTTAAAGAAAAAAAATGAATAGTTACACGTCTTCAGCGGTCCTATCCAAATAAAGGCATAATCTTAAAAAAAAACGATTCACTATGTAAATGTAGTTACTTTTCCCATGTGACTGCAGTAGACATACAATTTAAAATAAATAAATATTGATAGATTTTTGGAATATGAATCATCTTTCGAATTGGTAGAGCTTGAGTGGCGATACAAATGTGAATCGATTTTTTTCTTTTTTTTTTTTTTTTTTGCACACCCCTAGTGTTTAGTTAGTTTAACATTCCAGGATCAGCCTAAGACATCCAATTGATTTTGTTTATTGCTCAGTTTGTTCTCTCATTAGAATTTCCAAATTAAAAACTGTTATATGGTAAATCGAAACTGACCGACAAACCTAATGTTGGAATCATGTTCACTCCAATACCTATAAAGCACTAAGGTTATTGTTCCTTCCATAGGTTACAACATACCTTGTTCATTATCAAGTGCCCACACTATATTGCCTTTTAGATTAAAAACCTAAAAAAAACAACTATAGACTTAAACTACAGTTGTTGAACGTCCTTTCTGATAAAAATCTTACACTACGTTTCTGTGTTTTTCCAGAGTGTGGAAGGTGAGCACCACGAGAAAGCTGTGGAACTCCTCAAAGCAGCTCAGGGCACAGTGAAGCTGGTTGTAAGGTACACCCCCAAAGTCCTAGAGGAAATGGAGTCACGCTTTGAGAAAATGAGGTCGGCGAAGCGCCGGCAACAAAACAACTACCCCCAGTAGGATTTTTTTAGTTCTGGTGCTCTGCTCCCATGTCTCTCCTCCTATAGCCTTCTGGCTATTTGTTCTGGTCTCTTTCTTATTTCCCTGCCCCAAAAAGCTTAACAAACACAAAAGTTTAGTTTTAGTTCCTACTCACACATACTGTTTATTGTGCTTCTACCCTTTTCTGTATCATTTTAATATTCACCATTGTTACACTGGACACTACAACTCTAGACAAACACTATAATGATCATGATTGTCAGTGTAGGTGATCTCTCACACGTGTGCATTATTTTCAAATTGACAATTTGAATGCAACTCTGAATGCTTTTGAGACCAACTACACAATTCCTTTGACTGGAAATGTAGTGTTTTTAATTATTTTATCACAGCAGCCAAGTGCCTAAGGGCAAACACGTTTATCTTATGTACTGTTTTCACCATTTATATTTTCCTTTTTTTTTTAATGGTTTAAAAGTCAAGTACTGGTAATGAAATGCTTGTTGCAGGAATTGCTGCTTTGCATCTGTTATTCTCAAATTGGATGTAAATACATGGTAGACTTATGTAAAACCCTTTTTAATTGTGCAAACTTAAAGGTGCAGTTTTATTTTGGCTGCCACTCTACAGGCATGTCTGGAGAAGGGAAGCTTTAGAGGAGTTGATGGCAGTTTTAATTAATTAAAAAGAGATGGTTATATGTTGAATAATAAGGGAAATAAGGGAGGCTTACCTTTTCTTTTCTTTTTTTAAGTTTTCTAACGTCATACCACACCATAAAAAGCTCAGCAGGTACTGTAAGTGATGTAATGGGGTCTCAGCAACTTTTGAACTAAATTCCTGCCTCCACAGAGACTCAGACATTTCTGCTTTTATCAAAGTAATAAACCTTCATGAGCAAAGACCTTGCTGACAGCATGACATGAGATGAAAACCTTTTCAGGTTCTGATTAATTTGTCTTGACATAAATCAGGAATGTACTATATGTCATGTTTTTCCTTTTTGCCAGGTAAAGTACTTAGTGACAAGTCACTTACAATTTGTCTTTGAGCTTTGTTTAAAGTATTTGAAACATTCAGTAAAAATTCAAAATAAGGAAAAACAAGACTTTAGTATTAAACAATCTCTTGAGGTCACTATAATGCCTAATGTGAGATGTTATCATTGTGATTTGATGAATTAATTAGCAGATGATATCATGGCTGATATGTATGGCGACTTCATATTCTGACTTTACAAAGCGTTTAGGGGATTGTGTTTTTTTTATACAATTTTTCACATTTTGTTAAACAATGTCTTGCAAACCAAAAGTTTGTCCTAAATGAAACATTTACTTCATTTGAACTTTTTTATCTTGGTAGTCCATCTTAAAAGGCTTTGCATTAAAGACAAAAAAATGACACTGGTGCTGTGATAAAATGTCTTGAAATTTAAATAACCATTTACTTTTAGGAGGCTTGCACTCCATTCAAAGACAAGAGTACTCCCAACATGTTAGTGGCACCCATGTACTCTGTAATGTATGTAATATACAAACTGCACAATATGTTAAAATAAGAATGATAATGACAAACATTTTTGTTACTGAATACTGCCAAACAGTCATCTGTTTTGATATGTGGTTTTTAAGCAGGTTAATGTCAAAACGTGTCGATAAACCCCAGTAAACTTATGTAGGATTTCCTCCCACATTTACAACCCTTAAAACAAGGCTTTTATAGTTTTCAAGTGTTTGCAGAATGCATGTTTAGCTATCATATGGATATTCCTTCTCGTGGAATATTAATGCTTTATTCCTGATTGAGAAGGCCAAACCCTACCCTTATGTCTACATGCAACATGTCAATCAAACATTCTGTAAGTCATGGTTTTCTTTAAAATATTTAAATATTCAAACAAAAAAAGAGTATTTGAGAGTATGTTCTTGCTTTCCCAGCAAGGGGATATTAAGTGAATTTCAATATAAATGACCCTGTTCAATGCCCCAGTGTGTCTCTGTGTGTGGGACAACAAAATACTCCCACTAAATTTAATTTCAGAGATTTATTCACAAAAGTGTTTTCTTTCCATGGTAGATGCAGTAACATGTATATAGCATAATGTGAACTAGGCTTTTGCTGACTAAGCCATACTTTTGTCCAGTTTTAGGATCAAGACATCACACCATTAAGGCAGGAAGGTAGAAACAATGAAAGTAGATGTGATTAATCTAACTGATAAACTGTAGAGGTAAATAGATGGTGGATAAGGTAACAGAAACACATGGCAGTGTATGAAAGCAGGAAACCTTTGCCTTCAGTGCAGCTTCAGTCTCCTCAACTGTTTGTCCTCTGATGTTAAACCGTTTTTCAGAAACAAGTTCCTTTTTAATGCAGTGTAGTGTTAAATTGATATCCAGTTGAGTCATGACTAGTCTATATCCTTGGCATTCCACTTCCGGGATTGCTCCGGTGTCGCGGGAAATTCCGCCAGATGCATGTATTTTCCATTTCCTTTCGCTTTCTTTGTGTTGGAATTTTAAATTTGGATTAATGAGGACTATTGTTGACTGCTCCTCAGATCTCTGCATGGTAAATTGAGACAGCTAGATTATCTGTCCAATCTGAGGTTTCTCTCTATTATCTATTATATTACTATTTTGCAGCGGCTCTGTGCGCCGTTTAGCGCTGCCCATGACGATTCTGATTGGTTTAAAGAAATGCCATTAAAGCAGAGCACATTTTCCTCCCATCCCCGAATGCTGTGGAGTAGCCAGACCCTCCTTCATGCGCTTTGGAGGAGGGTCTGGCAAAGCGGGACTAAGTCATGACTGACATGACAATGTCTGATTAAATAGCAATACAGTTTGTGTGACCAATGCATCTTAAATAAGGTCACTGATTGCCTGTGTAGCTGCTTTTGTGATGTAGTTTTTCATTTGGTGTTTTTGTTAGTTTATCCACCATCTCTTAACATAAATAATGATCAATAAGGGCAGCTTCCTATGATGATATCAATTCATCCAGCAAATTGTAAACAGCTCATTCAAAAGTATTGAGATACATAGGTACTTTTTGGCATGAAATAAATAAAATCTTTTTTTCCAAAATATTCCTTTGTGCTGTGCATTTCCACAACAAGGTTAGTTATAAGAGTATTAGCTGTGATGGTCATTTTTATTTATTAATTGGAACTCAAATTGCAGTTTGCTTACAAACTTTAGAGCAAACAAATCACTCTGGCTTCCTACTTGTGTTTGTTACAGTCTCTACATAAAGTCCATTATTACTTAAAGTCTGCTGTTCCTTTAAATGTTACATTAACCTGCAGGATTATCTTCACTCAAGTCAGTGGAAGGTATCTTTATCGACTTGTATATTACTTTAAATTTTGCAAGACAAAAATGATAATACTTGATGACCACATAGCCCAGTTGTATTTTAGTGGGTGTGCTCCCTGTAATTACTCCTTACGAAAAATGCTGAATTTTGGGACAAAGTATAAAATAAAACAAACACACAGTACTGCAAAAACTGAATGCAAATAAATTATCTATGCAAGGTCATTGAAAAACTTTGGGAATATCCAGTAATGGTGCAAAATAATTATCATTTTACTGCAGAATGTTATTGGAATTCACTGTTTTAAGTCTGTGTGGTATGGACAAATGTCTAAGTCTGGGAACACTGTACTTGGACACATTGGAGTTACATAATCTAATGAAACATTTACAATGTTTGTTATTGTAACATTCTCACCATCAAGTAGTTGCACTGGCATTTTCCATGTGATATTAGCCTTGCCTTGATATCTAATTAATGATTGTCAGGAGGATACATGTAGAAGAATAGGCTTATGTGGAAGTGGTTAGCAATATACCATTGCATAGGCTCCTTTGAGCATACTTTTGTTTTGAAGCAGAAGAGTCGGGGTGTACATAAAAGTGGAAATGTCTTAATATAATGTATAGTTTGTCTTTGACTTTTAATTGTGTTTTATCCAACATGAGCTAGCTAGAATCAATGCTTACGCACATGAATAGTAAATCAGGAAAAAAATGTAATGAGACTTTGTATTGCACAGTCACACTCTCCACTGAATGTCACTGACCATTGTCTAACTTAGTTGCAAAATTTGTGAAGTACCCTTCAACTTTCTACCCATTTTCCTTGTCGATATGGTCAATAGAGTATTTTTTATAATAGTTTTCTTTTGATATTTTTCTCAAATTTTTATAAGTGGATTTCCTAAAAACAAATACCAGGAATAATTGGTACTTCCATTTTGACTGTGTACCAGGGCCATATCAGCGAAGCCTCTCCGAACAGCAGCACTGATGTAGGACAGATCTCGCGACTGTATGAACTTACAGACTGTCCTCCGTCGGTACTTCTTTTCTGAGATCTGAACTGATTTCTATTTCATTCTAGTACCAAGACCAAACTTGCAACATTTGTGAAAACTTTGATAATGTTTTAAAATGTTTGTTTGTGCTTGTTTAGGATTACCTGTAGACTGTGTTGTTATTTTGTGTTACATTGATGTGGAATGTAAAATGTTGTGATGTAGATCAAAATAATAGTTGGACTAGAGGCTAAATAAACAGTACTTAAATTTTTAAAGGTCTCCTTGAACATATTTTACATCTTTATAAATGATCTATTTTAGTTGTAGGCTCAATAACGTTGGGAACAACCATCAAAGGCAGTCAAAGAGTAGTGAGAGAACACGTCATAATCAAAACAATAAGGTGTTTATGGGCATGTCTCTTATCATTTAGCTTTGTTCCAAACATGTAAGACTTGTCTGTTCTTTTAGAAGATGTACTGATGCTGCATAAGAGTCTTCACTCTTCATAATTATTGTCATGCCTGACACATACTGTATGTGGTAGATGTTTTATGGAAATTCAGCATCAAGAGCATGCACACGACACACAGTGAGAGCTCTTTTTGATGTAGAGGGAAATGTAACATTTTTGCTGTCAAATACTGTTGGAGAAATGAACCCAGAGTGAACTTGAATTCTCAAACGGTTTATTTTCTGACACATCTAACACTTATTTGTTGACGTTCTTTGCAGTAGCCACACAAATACATGTTTTCCCTTCCACTTTGCTCTAACTGTATGAAAAGCAGGAAACTACTTCAGAGAAGGAAATTGAAACTTGATGGAAGCATCATTGCAGTCCCAACATAATGGATGTGACAGTTGGACTTCAAATGGGAGTATTTTCTAAAAAAAAAATTAAGTTTAAATAAATATTTTTTTCTCTTAAACCTGCAATTTTGTGGTCAAAAAACATGTTTCATAATAATAATACATTTCATTTATGGGCGCCTTTCAATAGCACTGGACACCTTACAGTTAAAACTAGCAGAAATAAAAAAATTACAGGGATGGACTAAGATCGAGGTTTCTTACTTTTTCTATCATGCCCTATACTGCATGTTTTGCATTAGTTCCAAATGATAAATTCAGGTAATAATTTGCCCGAATTGCCCGTTTTTTACCGTTATATTGGCCATGGCATGAACTGGAGGGCGGGAAAGGCTTCTTCATATTTTGGATTTTTCCCTGTCATAAGTCTCTACGTCTTGTTCTTTCCATGCAGTTTCCTGCTAACCTGAATTTTGGTATCCTTTTCAGCATCAAAGTAGCCTACTCTTTATTTGTTTATTGTTATGAATCCGTTTTATAAGCCTTTTTCACATCAGACATTGTGACTTGTCATAGCAGGAAAAGCACAAATGTTACTAATAATATCAATGATCGCTCTGTTCAAGCAATTATTAAATGCAGAGGCAATTATAAAATGTCTATTAATTATAATAAACTGAAGAGGTCAACTTTTTAAGTACAAAAAGGAGGTTTCCAACTATCTATCATGGAAGATCATAGTTAAAATGCCACATACAAATAAAAAACTCTTGCATTTCACGGCTTTTTGATTGTTTTTCATAGCGTCAACAGACTGGTGGTTTTCTTTTCTGCTTTCTTTTTTTCAGATATTACACCTTATGCATCAAACAGTTGTTGTAGAGGTTTACAATGAACTTACGGTTATGACTGCACAATAAGATATCAGCAGGCTCTATACTGATATTGAATTTCTCGCAGTGTAAAATCATTAACGTTCAGAGTTTCAGTTGCACTTGCAGGTTGAAATGGAGGAACCTGCAGCCCTCTAAAGTCGACATGACCCTCCGGAACAGCAGGCAGCGAGTCACCTGTTTCCTGTCTTTTATTGAACACGAAGAAGAAGCGAGGTTTCTTTCGCCTTCTTCCCGTGACGTAACTTCCTTTCTATCCGTGCTAACCTCGAAGTGAACACGCGTTCGCCGTCTAGCTCAAGTGAGTGTCTTTTTATGATATTATAAATGTATTCATCACCGGGGAAACGCACGTGATATCCAAATAAATGAGTGAACTTTCAACCCCAGTAGCTGAAAATCCTTAAAGTGTGGCATTTTAGTAATATTTATTCCTTTTCTGCACTGCAACGTCAGTGGCGGCCAAGTTAGCCAGCTAATGTTAACGGGACTGAAGAACACGCTACCACATGGGTGTAAAACTAGTTTTTTCTTTTTTCACGTTTTAAACTATTTAAGTAAATTCACCTATTTTTCACTACAGGGACTTTATACTAAATACTTGCTTAAAGTGGGGTTCTCGTCGCTAACTCAAAGACGCAATAGATTTAGTGCCTAGCCATCTAGCTAAGTTATTAGTTTATCCTGCATACGGTCAGAAAATCACCACTGAACTGCTCATGCTGCCATGCCAATTCAATTAAAAACCTTTTCAAATCTTGTTAACTTGAAGTGATATGCAATACATTTGCATAAGTGCAAGTCGGCTATATTTCAGTCAGCTAAATAGGATTATTAGGACGCAATTAAATAAAGTAAGCATTAAGAAGTACAGCCAGTGAGAACTATTTTCTCTGTAACGTTACGAACAAAGTAAGATTATTAAATATGTGACAGATTAATTTTAAATGTATTTTGTAATCCGAGATGTGAGCCATCAAGAAATGAGAGGGAAATGTTTTGCCTTTGCTGATGATGCCAGACTAGAATTTTGAATAATCTTTGATTAGTTGTGAAACATGGAATACATGTGAGTCTGTTTTAGAATCATTTCTGAACTAGATAAGAAAAAAAGTAGAAAATCAGATTAAAAATGTTTGCGCCTCACAAACGCTAATGCTTAGTATGTGATTTTTGCTAATAGGTGTCTCCAATTGATGACTTGTTTCTTTAGCAACTTTAATACAAGAAATAATGTATAGCTAATCCCTTCTGGGGAAATTATTTTATTTTGCAGCACAAAGTGCTTAGAGCACAGGCAGTGACTACATTTTGTACATGCCACATTTATGGTTTGAATGTTTATCTTAAATCTGTTAATTTAAGACAATGTGGTGAGGTTAATTTTATTTAGAAAATTGAAAGGTGGCCGTACATGTCTTGTATTTGAGTTTCTGGTCTGTGATTAACACACCTACTCACAATTGTTACACCTTCCTGGTTATTTTTGCAGGATGCGTTACGTAGCTGCTTACCTGCTCGCTGCCCTGGGTGGCAATGGCAACCCTGAGGCCAAGGACATCAAGAAGATCCTGGAAAGTGTTGGCATTGAGGCCGATGACACACGCCTGGACAAGGTACATAGCAGTCTGCACTTTGTGTATCTGATGTTGTGGCAGCAGTTCTTCTACCAGCGGCTAGTCATTGCCTTGGTGATATTCACAAATGTGATTTCTCTCAACAGGTCATTACTGAGCTCACAGGCAAGAATGTGGAGGAGGTGATCACCACAGGTGAGTTTGTCGCTGTATTCGTGGCTGTGTTTAGTGATGGATTTTTATTTTAGATGGAAATCAGTAAAACAGTTTTTGTAGCAAAAGGATGTATAGCAGGCGGAGGGAATTGATGTTCATATTTCGATTGGCTAAAATGATAAGAGATTAAACATGTTCCCACTTTGATACCCGAAAAATACTAAATTATTATTTAAGCTATGTCTGAGTATTACTGACTAAATTGCCAGATTATATCTAATGATAACAACATACCATGTCTCACCTCTATCTTGTTTCAGGCTGCTGAGTCAATGTTATCACTTGTGCTTAATGTCTGCCAACTCGTGTCTCCTCAGGTTACGGTAAACTGGCCAGCGTGCCAGCTGGTGGTGCTGTAGCCGTTGCCAGCTCTGCAGCCACTGGCTCAGGCGGAGCCGCTGCCCCTGCAGGTGAGCTTTGCAGCTTAGCACCTTGTTTGTCAGCATCACTTGGCACACGATGCCTTTGCCTTCACCTTGTATGTTAATGTGATTACATGCGGCCAAATCGGTTAGTCATCATTAGTTTTTCATGGAATTAAATTGGACAAATCTACATAATTTTAGCCTGACAGAATGTACCAGATTGCTACAAGTCATGTAGGTAGGGCTGTAGCGGATCACAAAACTCACGAGCGGATGGATTTTCAGATCAGCACAAGAAAAGGGGAATTTAAATGATTTATTAAAAATGTAACATTAACTTTCAAAAAGAATTACTTCTTTCCCCAGTAAATTGTGGTTAAATGACAAACATGAAAAGGGTATTTGTGACCAAGTACTAGTTTGTGTCTAGTGGCAGACGGTTGTACGTCACAGTGTTGGAATCCTCTACAGTGAAATACAGGCACAGTTTAGATGTCAGCATTTTAAGTGTTTAATCCAGCTACTAGCTAACGGTAAGCTAACGTTACCCAGTGACAAGTGTAACGTTAGTGTTTACTAGCGTGACATGCAGCAATGCTTCTGTTGCCTGCGGCGTTGGTTTCGGTGCATCAGAGAGCAGCACAGACATTTAAGTGGCACCGGAATGAGTTTAGCTGTTCCTTAGATGTTATGGTGACTATAGCAGGGAATAATACGTGTTTTGTTTTGCAGCTGAGGAGAAGAAGGAAGAGAAGAAAGAGGAGTCTGAGGAGTCCGATGACGACATGGGATTCGGCCTGTTCGACTAAACTTTTTCAAAACTTGAATAAAATTTATAAAAAAACTAAAGTATTAGAATTTCTTTTTCACTGCAGAATGACCTAGTAAATCAAATGTTACTGGTATTTAATAGGGTAAAAAAAACGGGATGAAAACTGTGAGCCTCCTGAAAGATTAAAAAGCAGCCACTTATATCTCAAATGTTTTAAATGTGTAGAAGTTGGCAATGATAGATTATGCAGTATTACCTGCAGTAATTGTGCTGTAGAACACAACTAATGCAGCTAGTCAAGTCATGATCCCAGTGATCGACAGATGGCGTGTTGTGTTTTGCACCGCGATCATCAGCAATCTGTGAAATTGAACAGCAAAGACAAATGTTCAGTGTTTTAATTGGGTCAAACCATGTCACTAAATGCTTTCAGTCCATATGGTTCAAGGGTCAACGTCCTGGATGTCCAGGATTTACAACCGCATCAAAACCAGTTAAAAGGTGATTAATCTCAATAACAAGTGTGAATTCTTCATAACTACTCCCTCCTCTTCAGAAGAATGGGACACAACCAAACTTTATGTGCACATGTTGCTTACATGTAGCAACACCAGACCATTAACCAGATTTTAATCTTTATTTTTATGTACAGTTTGAAATCACCTACTACATACTGCAGTATGCAGTACCTAATGGAGATTTTCTTAGGATCAGTCTTACATCTGGGTATTTTTGGCATACTGCAGATTTTGCTTTTATTTGCATACTGCATACTACATCCTACATTTTTTTTGCCAAATTGGTACGCACTGCTAGTATAGTATGTGAAAACGGTATGTGAAAATTTCTCCATGGATGACAGGAGATTTACAGTAACAGGCAGTTCTGCCTCAAGTGAAACTGCAGGAACAACACGCATAGAAACACTTGATAAGATGCTCTTTGACCCAGACAGTCACAGATGAAACTGCTTGATGTGATCTGGGGTACCTATAACGTGACTTGTTATGTAGGTAAGAATAGTTGTAAATAATCCAATAGCATCTTCACACATGCTGCTGAGGAGTGATAAAGGACCTTATTTGGTACATTCTAAAATCTTGTATGCCCAGCATGAGTTTAAATACTCCTTCAGGAAGACAGGAACGTTAGAATTGGGATGGCACTACACAGCACCACATTCTGGTTAAACTACTTTTTAAGCCTAAATGTCCTTGATCGAGATTTCATTAAATGCTTCTGTGTACAGTAAGTCATCAAAGTCTCCTGAACTTCTTCACGTTTCCAGAGTCCTGCTCCTGAGTTTTTCCATAACACAGCATAAAGCCAAAGTCCCGCCCCGTATATTATACTATCAAGATAACCTTAACGCTAGATGTTGACACAGGACCTCTTTTTAAGACAAGGCCTAAAATCAGGTAATAAAGCAGGACCCATCATACAGCCTTTATTATGTTAATGGATATGTCACAAGCAAAATTACAATTAATCAGATTACCACAAACCAACTGCCACACACAGAACCTGTCAACCTGGGGCTTTTGGTACCCAGAGGCAGTTGCCCGCTTAGCCAAGTTGGGAATCTAGCCTGGTCAAGGATAGAAAAAGCAACAACTAACAACTTTTTTTTTTTACTGTTCTATGAACTTTTAACAGGACACAATACACTGCACGTCTCAATACACCAATTAGTCATGTCCTCGTGTGCGTCTATAAGACTGTTACTTAATCCCCAACTTTTCAAAGTTTTCTAATGTGCTGAATCATGCCATGAGTCAGAAAGGCAAGGAAACTTTGATTGTATAATATATAATATATAATAAGCAATCCAGGCAATTTATAGTGCTTTACATAAAACATTAAAGAGCAGTTAAAAACTTTCACAAATATTAATAACAAATAAATTATGAAAATAAAAGTTACAGTGCAGGAGAAGAAATGGAAGAATTTAAAGAAATGCAGCATAAAATAGAAAGGTCTTCCAAAATAAAGTAAATAAAAAGTAGAGTAGATGGTAGCTCTAACAGTTTTTTTTATTTTATTTATGTTGAAGGTCTGAGGATAGAGGAAGTTGTATGCTGTAGATATGTGGTGATCAGCACGTAATGGGAAGCATCTTGGGTTTAGGAAAAGAAGAACGGAGAAGGGACACGATCCGCGGTCTGCGGGGGATGCGCAACAACAACGGGACGGTTGGGTTTAGAAAAAAGAACAGTGGGGAAAGTTAACGTCACATGCGTTTATACACATAAAGAACCTATATCAACAAAAATACACAAACATGTTATGTCACCAAGTTTTCTTTTTCTTCTTTTTTTACAGGCCTTCTCTCCGTGTCTTTGTATATTATGGTCATACCCCTCCCTCTTCCTGGCAGTGACGTCACGGTCCATACCATCTGTTTTTGAGCCGAGGTTCAGGCCGAAACTCGCAGTCGATTTCTTGTTAGCGGACAGTGAAGGTTACCTGCTTCAACAGTGCTTGAACGGCAACCTTTCAACTGTATTCAAAGACCTGCAAATCGCTTTGATAACTCAGACCACCATCGATAACAATCTGATCAAGTTTGAATTACCTTAAAACATCAGCTAGCTACGTTTATCCTGAACACGTTCATCTTGCTAGCTAGCTAACGTTAACTGTTTGTTTTGCTAGCCACTCAGACAGCTTTTCGACCTCACCACAAGAAGACCTGCCGCTAAGATTTGGTAAGAGTTCATCTCTAAGTTTTATGTCTCCTCGTACGCATATTTGTTTGTCTACACCGACGACTAATGTTAACGTTGGTCTATGTTCAGCAGAGTAAGGTAACCTTAACGATAACGTTACTGGTGCGGTTGTTTATCTCGTGCCGCCCGCCACTGTGGCCTTAGCGCAGTTGGCTCTCCACCCTTTGCGTAATCTCTTACACTGGATTTGTCAAACTAAACTGTAACCATTGAGGAACTGTATGTTCTAACAGTGCTGCATGGTAAGTCGTTTTGACATGTAATAGCTAGACTGGATATGGATTACATTATGAGCATTTGGATATCTAACTATCATGTAATTACAGATAGCTTGGAGTGTGACTCGGTTACACGTTAAAACGGCTTGCCATAATCGCGATTTAAAGCTATCACTAATTCGTACTTACATGCGATGTTTGATGCCAATGTAACATATTAGAGCTGGTAAAACCAACTGTAATGTTAATATGATTTTCTGGCAATTCTTAGCTTTTACTTCAGGGACAAGATTCTGCCTGAGATTTGACAAATTTGAGTTGTATAATTTTGAGTGTGGTTTGTTTGTCTAGTAAGGATTTTTTTTTTTTTTTGGTGTTTCAGAACCATGAGTTCCCAGGTGAGACAGAACTTCCACCAGGACTGCGAGGCTGCAATCAACATGCAGATCAACCTGGAGCTGTATGCTTCATACGTCTACCTGTCTATGGTGAGAGTCCAATAAATAGTTAAGAAAAAAGTGTGAACAAAGATAAGTGGAAAACCCAGGGTGGAACAGCATAAGGGGAACTGTATACCAGTTATTATAGAGAAGTCATCCAATTCCTTTTTAACTTGACTGTATAGCCCACTGCTAAGAATAAAAGCTACTGTCAAAGCAGCCGTTTGAGTGATTGAGCTTTTATGTGTCCGTTTGATATCATGTGTTTTAAACTGAGTGTAAATCATTGTTGTGTGGCTGAGTAATAAAACAAAGGTTGAAGTTCCTTTTTGAGATCAGTATATATTTATAGAGACAGGGCAGAGAGTGCATCTCCTGACCTTAAAAAATGGGCTTCATTTAAATAAACTATATACTACTAAATAAAATATATTAGTAGTATAACCTATTTAATAGAAGCAACACAGTGCTTAACAGTTAAGATGAATTGTAAAAGATGGAAGCTACTGTTGGAAAATGTATTTTATAACAGAATTTCAGCGTATTAAACTCTGCATCCAGGGCTAGTTTTAGCTGTGTGTAATTATCTTGGTATATGTGTTTGAGCCACATTTCATGAATTTTTAGGTTCTTCACCTGAAGGAAATGAAATTGATCATTTTTTAAAACTCCAACATTCCCTTCTTTCCTCCTCACAGGCATACTACTTTGACCGGGATGACCAGGCATTGCACAACTTTGCCAAGTTTTTCCGCAATCAGTCACACGAGGAGCGCGAACATGCTGAGAAGCTGATGAAACTGCAGAACCAGAGGGGCGGAAGGATCTTCTTAAAAGATGTCAAGGTATAAATTTGCTCAAATGTTGTTGTGTTTTTTATTTTTTATTAATAAATTGGCCTAATGTGTGTTTAACTAAAGCAATGGGGTATCGTATAGCGCGTGTTGGGAGGGTAACATAAGGCCATAAAGATACAAAGGGCGTGAGTGTGATGCATCGTTTATCTTTTACTGACACACAAACGCGACCCGTTAAACTGCAAACCCCCTCTCCCACTGTCTGGATTGGGTCGTTGGCTTCCTACCTCTCATTAATAAGTGTCTCGCTGATTTCCTGACCTGCTTTGTATTTCAGAAGCCAGAGAGGGATGAGTGGGCCAGTGGAGTTGAGGCTCTTGAATGTGCCCTGCAGCTTGAGAAGAGTGTGAACCAGTCACTGCTGGACCTGCACAAGCTCTGCTCTGATCACAATGACCCACATGTGAGTGTTGATGCTTGATGGTTGCAAAGCACCATACAATTTCTTTTCTTCTATGTCCCATTTTAGAGACCACCAATCCAAAATTAAAATAACTAGGAAGTATTTTAATGAGGACATTAGCAGATCCAGCTACCGTTCTAGTTAGCTCTTGCATAGCCCCTGCAGTATTAGCCTGTTATAGAATTTAACTTAAGACATGCACATCGGTTGGACACCTGCACTCAAGAAACATAGAGATAGATGCAAAGTAGCTGCAAATTCTGCAGGTTTCCTTTTTATTTTTTGCAAGATGTGAAAACACCTGTCAGACTTTGATGTGGCCTATATGGGATTTACAAAGTACAGCTGAGTTGTTTTTAAAGCAAATGTACAGTTTGCTGACTTTACTTTTTTTTATTTTATTTTTTTATATAAATCTATATACAGAACAAGTTTTGTTTTCAAATCCAGTGGATTTGACGTAGCTATAACTCACTTAACGGTTCCAAAATAAGACTTAATGATTGTACCATCGGAAAAGAATTCTCACGAAAGTGTCAATTCAAATTTGTGTGTAATCTTTGCTTATGTTAATTTCAAAATATTTTAGCAGGTAAATGAAAACAAAACAAAGACCATGCCATATTAGGCATTCTTTCAGTTCACTTCAGTGAGTGTGTTTCAGTTCTCTAATTTGATTTAAACTCTTTCTTTTAGTTGTGTGATTTCATCGAGACACACTACCTGGATGAGCAGGTGAAGTCCATCAAAGAACTGGCAGACTGGGTGACCAACCTGCGCCGCATGGGAGCTCCTCAGAACGGCATGGCAGAGTACCTGTTTGACAAACACACCCTGGGCAAAGAAAGCAGCTAAATCCCTCCGGATCACCTTTTGCAATAGCTTTCCATATATGTATATTGGTATTTTGCTTTCACGTGTTTTCCACATAAGAAGCCATCTGCTAGTCATTTAAACATCATATCATGTTGCTATTGCTGATCCCACTTTACAGTTACTTCACCAATCCCCAGTTTCCAGAGCTGTGCGCTTTTACCTTCAAAGCCCACTTTTCTATATTCCACTTCTCTCTTTGCTGTCAGCTATACTTAAGTCATTGCTATGTATTTGCTGTGTTTTATGCCAGCAGCTGTTAATCAAACTAAATAAAACGAACCCTCTGGATTCTGATTTAGTCTTTTTTTTTTTTTTTTTTTTTTTTTGATCCAAATGTTAAAAATGGTAGACCATTTGAATGGTCTATTGAGCTCTGTATCTGAAAAACCGCAAAATTCCCCCACCGGCAAACAGGTAGTACTAATAATCTGTTTCACTTCCATTACCAGAGAAAACAGAACTAGGCAGTCACGGCTGACACCTTTTTTAGTATGATTTCACTCGAGTGAGCAAACTAAGAACTCCTCTATTGTAGTGTCTGCTTTTTATCTTTTCAAATTACATGTTTTTTAAAGATCTGACTATTGGCATTGTATTTAAACTGATGGACAGCCAACATTTTGGTAGCTGAATGAGACTCCAGAGACTGGTAATTGAGAAAATAATCACAATGTTTATCTAAATGTGAAGAACATAATTACTGTTTTCCTCAGCCTGTGGTCCCTAGAAAATATACACCAAAAATAATAGCTTGACGTGAAACTAATTATGATCATTTGCCGTTTAAGGCATTAGCAAATTGTCACTTGTCTCTTTTGTGCCCAAGTATTTCCAAACCTGGTTCCAAAGACTCATTTTAAAAGTTACAGTATGTATGTTGATCGTTTGGAGCATCTCTAGGGCTTATAAAAAGTCAAGTGATCAGGGGATTTCTAACACAGAAACGTAAAACATTTTACAGGAAGTGTAAATGAAATGTTTGTGCGTAGGTCTGCGTCACCATCCCGAGTTCAGGGATACCGACTGTTGGTACTAGAGTCACTCCTAGTGGTTTAGAGGCCTGGTTTTAAATAATACATTAATTAACAATCAACTTTAATAAAGGAGAAACAAGTGTTTATATTCACTATTTATACTGCATGCCAAGAAAACGTGTCTGATTTTGAATCTTTGGCCAACTTAACTGTACTGCACTCTGAACTTAAGTATGTTTCCTATTTCGGTTTCACCTAACGTTTTTAATATTTTATTTAATATTAAACTTTGTTGTAGTCAAAAATTGTGAATCTGATTAGGAAATTTGGCCTATGTTCTGCCTGACCCATATAGTCATCTTAATTTTTGTTGAAGTATAGTGGGGTGAAGACAAGTTAGATTCCTGACTCAAATGCAAATTGACATCCATTGAACACCACACAATTTATTTCCAACACAACAGGGAAGTCAAGAACAGACCTGGAAGAATAACTTTGAGGCACATTTCTGAAGTGCTATAGATCAATATTACAAAATAAACATTTGTTGTCAAACTGATTGTGGAACATACAAATGTGAATTAACAACAATCCTTGTCAGACTGACATGTTCATGCTTCTTCAAGCTCCACCAGCACACCGTCACAGTCTTTAGGATGGAGAAACATCACTGGTTTCCCGTGAGCACCTATCCTGGGCTCTGCTGACAGAGTTCTGATGTTCTTTGCTTTCAGGTCGGCTATCGCAGAGTTAATGTCGTCTACCTGCAACCAAGAGGAAAACTGTAAATTATTTTTCTAACTTTGGTTAGTCTGATACACACACTATCATACTAATAATCTTTATTGCACAGTAAAGAAATTGAGTGCAGAAAATGTACAGTTTTTGCTGTATTGTTGTCCAAAGTATAACAGAGGACTGAGTGGTTCAGATAAGGTATAGAATGTGGGCAACTTATGTAATATTGTTTCTAATACCGGTTGACTACTGCTTGAACTCACTTAATTAACACAACTTTTGGTCCTCAGACCTTCATCGGACAAAATTCAAACAGACCTGTGACAGTGAGAAAAGCACAAGTGTAAATAATAAAATTAGTGATGGCTAAATTCTATTTAGCTACTTTGGTGTCAGGGTCCTGGTATTGTTCATACTTTCACATTTTCATGGCTTACTAGTGATGGACAGTTGAACAGAACAGAGCCATCAATAATATAACACCTGTGCTTTTCCAAGAATGACACGTCATAATGTCTGCTGTCAAAAAAGCCCATTGTGCCAGCTGACTCACTTGCAAAGGGAACAAAGCCTAAATTAATGTTGCCAGTTACACCTGTACTTACTGTATTCTGCTATGACAGATAATGTTTTCAGTGACAACGTTCTATTCAAGCTTATCTGAGGGTTAAAGTCCAATACTGACCAGGTGTACCTGATAAAGTGTCCACTGAGTGTAATCCCTACGACATGCTATTATTTCTGTCTCACCTCAATACAAATGTGGTGCATTCCTCCAGACTTGTTTTTCTGTAAGAAGCCAGCGATCGGGCTCTTCTCCCCCAGAGGATGGAGCAGCTCCAGCTTAGTGTTGCCGAGCTCCACAAACACAGTGTAGACGCCGTGCTCGGGCAGGGGTACCTTGTCACTCACTGTGGCCCCCAGCACGTCCCGATACAGAGCTGTGGCCTTCTCCATGTCTGGGACTGCGATGGCAATGTGGTTTAGCCTCCCCAGCTTCCACAGTGATCCAGGAACACCCTGATGGAGGGGTGATGTCGTTGAATGTGCCCTCATGAGTGTGAGATGAGAACATCTGGAAAGACCTGCCACTGAATAAACAGGTTAAAATATAGTGAGATTAGTTGTAAGAATATTAGTCCTAAAACTACAGACTTATTGTACACTGTCTGACAGTATATACAATATATTATGTACCAGCTTGTTTCAACAAGTTCAATTGCTGTATGTTGTTTACAGAGTGAACCCAAAGACATGTTTTGTTATGGCTGACCACTCCATCAAATGGAAATATTCTAGGTGTATTTTTGTGCACAAATTTACACACATTTCCCCAAACTAAACCTGACATTTGGTATCTTTGGAATCGTCACTATATTTCAAAATAAAGGTCTGTGGGTTTGAACCATAGACTAAATACTAATATACAGTTTATGGTTTGAACAAGGTCTGACTGCCTGCATAGCATGCATTTAATGACTGATGCATAGGTTAAAACACTGATCAAATACTCCGCTAGGGAGTTACGTTTATGCAAAAGCTGTGGCATTCCACAAAATGTTACGTTAGGTCAATTTTACTATTTCAAATCTGAGTTGAAAAAAAAACGTGTGTACATGTTTATTATGTTTAAATGTCTTCAGTTCCGATGAATTCTTTTTTTGACAAAAACACGAAAAGTACCATAGCCAAACATACAAACCCATGACGTTAACATTAACATCGGGTTTAACTTGGACAGTAACTTAGTGTAACGCAGCTAATGTTCGACAACGCTGCAGTCTCATTTGAGGTTATACAAAAAAGAAATCGACCATACTGATATAAGTATGCGTTTGGTAGATATGTATTTGTTGACACAAACCAACCTGCAACCTTCAGCACGGCGGACGCCATGTTTGTATCTCGGAACCAAACAGCAGTGGAAGAGTTTTTCGGCGAGCGTATTTACCTGCGACACAGACGGTCACACATGTGGGAGAGAAGATGGCTAGTGGAGATGTTTGGAGCGTGCTGGAGGAGTGTTTAAAGAAAATAAATGTCAACACAGCACAGCCAGAGAACTTTCTTAGGCAAGTGTTGGCTGTCTGTATGTTTGTGTTGTTGAAAAAGCTGTTAAATGTTGTATATGCATGTTTGAAGAGACGAGTTAGAACTAGCTAACCTGGAGCTAAAGCTAACTGCATGCACTTCTAGCGTCAGCACCGTGTTTCTTGGAGGGTATTTATTATTTATCAAATCGCCTTATTAACTTCCATGGTATGATATCTGCATGTCTTTAGACGGATGACTTGTGTGGGAACCAAATTACCCAAGGTGTTCTTTATCTGGACCTTAATGTCGTGGACCAAGCAGTCAAAGCACAATGACCACAGGTTTAAAGTTCAAAAGTTGGGTTTATTTTTCAATTTTAGTTATTGGGCTCTTAAAAGAGGTTCTCAAATCATAACTCCACTGAAAAAGACAAGATGTTAACTCAAATATAACCCCCACAATCACAGAAATCTGAACTATCCTGCATCTACACTTTCTTTCTGTTAGTTTTACATTTTAAGCATGTTTGACATAAGGGGACAGCTGGTCCCTACTATATTAACAAAGTGGTGAAATAGTGGAAGAAACAAGTTAAATATAAGCAAATGCTGCACGTTATGGGATGATTTGATTGTGATATTGCAAAACAACCAGCTGCTGTGGTAGTGTAACCAAAGAGGAACAAAACTTAAAAAACTTTAAAATATTAAAATGCTTTTAAGATGCATGACTTGAGGAGTCATAGTTTTAATTAATTCACTACATTTGATGTTTATCGAGTTTCACAAACCTTACAGATAACTTAGATAAGATATAACAGCGTAATGTAGGGTGAGACTCTTAATTACACACTGCAAAATGGGAAGTTAAAATGTTATCTGTATAAGTTGGTCGTAAGACACTCACTCACACATCTATGCGTCCATTGCTCCTAATGCTTAGTATGGGTTAAATGCAGAGATTGAATTTCGCTACATTGTACTGTATGATTGTATGTGATGAATAATGTTTCTTCTTCTTCTCATCTTGTCTCTGGGTGTCTTTTGGACAAATACAAATAAACACCATCTTACTTTCAATAATACACCATACTTGCCATACTGATTGTATGTTTTTATCTTTTTAGCCTTCAAGATGGAGTGGCAGCAGACTTTACCTCTCTCACTAAGACCCTGTACGACCTCCACAAAGCTGAGGAGCCTGCAGATTCTAAAGGCAGCCCGTTGGCTCAGCTGGTGGTGGAAAACTTTGATGAAGAGCAGATCTGGCAGGAGCTGGAGCTGCAGAACAACGCCGTACTAGAACACTTTAAAAATGTAGCTGATGAGGCTTTGTCAGATGAAACGTTAACGGTGCTGGTAGAGGAGGAAGAAGTAGAGACTGATGATGAAGATGATAATGAAGAAGAGGAGGAGGAACTACCTAGACAGTCTAAGAAAATGGCTTTGGAGGCTGAGGATGGGGCAGAGGATTACACAGATGAGGACTCTGATTTAGATTTTGATGTGGATGCTCTAGAGAAGCGAGAGAAACAGAAGAAGGAGATTGGAAGGAAAGGCTCCAAAACAAAGGTTATTCCCTCTGAGGTTGATGATTCGTTCTTCAAACTGTCAGAGATGGAGTTGTTTCTTGATGATATGGACAAGCGAGAAGGAAAGGAGGACGAGAATGAAGATGAGTTAGACTATTTTCAGGACCTGCCCTCCGATGAGGATGACGATCTCGACTTAGATCAAGTACTTTCTACCAAAAAGAAAAAGAAAAACGCAGTATGTATTGTATAACTTATTCTCACTTATTTTATTGTGTTATAATGGTATAAAATGTATTGATTAGTGTTTAAATTGACAGGTAAAGAGCTCCAGGAATCTGAAGTACAAGGACTTCTTTGATGCTGTGGATAGTGAACCAGCTAAAGCAGATGGCGAGGATGACAGCATGGATGAAAGCCAAGAAGAAGGTGAAGAAGAAATAGATGGCGAGGAAGATGATTATGATGGTGAAGAGGAAGGCGGAGATGAGTAAGTGTGATTTTATGTAATGCATATCATTATGTGTGGGAGAAGCATGTTTGGTTGATTCCAGCATATTTGTGTTTGCCAGGGATGAAGAGACTAAAGAATCTAATAAGAAAGTGACCTTTAATCTCTCTGGGGACGAGGACAGTGAGGGAGAGGACATGGAGGACATTTTTGGAGGAAAAACTCCAAGCTCAGCAAAGTCTAAATCAAAGTCATCATTTGAGAAACGCCAAGAAAAGGTAATCAGGTTTCGAATGTTGCTAATTTGATTTGACAGTCTGTGTGGCTTAAATGTGGCACGAGTCATAATTAGTGGGTGAGTTTTGCACCACTTGTAGACCATAAAGTTATTAATGCAACAGTGCTGCTTGTAGGGCTCGGCATTGTGCCAAAAATGTCAGTTTCAAAACAATTACCAGTTACCAAAACAATACTTTATTCTTCCGATTGAGGAATATCCAAATTGTTTTCTACGAAACCCTTTTTCTGTTTAACAATTAGGCCAAGCTTCCCTAATGCACCAATGTTTAATTTGGTCTTACTAAATAAAATGCTAAATGAGTGCTTCAATCAGGAAATATTTAATTACAAAAGTAACCAGGATGCTTATTCAGACATAAGGCATGTTTACTTGCCATAAGATTAACGTAACGGGCTGTATGTCTGAAAGAGCCTGAGAATCCTTTAAACCCATGGATCTGTTCTTCATAGTGGACTTCCTGGTTTATGTTTCATGTCTTACCGGTACCTGAGGCAACAAGCTCCTATCAATGTAACCCCTTGTGTTGTTTTAGCGCAGGGCTGATTTCAGTATGAATGCCCACTAATCGTAGCCTAGAAATCTACGCACCCTAGTGGCAGAAAATGTATTTTGCAGCCAGGGTCAGTCTAGGCACTGTCCGTTGGCTTGCGAGCTGGAAAAACCAAATTTTGGTCAGGCCAATCACATCGTGTATAGAGTCGGATACGGCAAAAGTTTAATCTATAAACTATCTTCGCTACCTTCTTCGTTGCTCTGCCTGGTTGTAGCGCTATCCTATTGCGTGCAGAGGGAATTTGAAAGACAACCGTTTATCCCGCCCCTCGGATTGAGCCCTGTCAATGGTGAGTTCCCAGACCCAACATCTTGATGTGGGTCTGGCTTTTCAGGCTACGCTAATCGTGATTTTTTTTTTTTTTTTATATCCTATTGAAGATGTCAGAGAAGATCGACGAGTTGGAGAAAGCAGCTCTTGCAGAGAAGCCCTGGCAGTTGTCCGGAGAGGTGACTGCACAGACTCGACCAGAGAACAGCATGCTGGAGGAACATGTGGAGTTTGAGCAGACATCCAGGATGGGTGAGTGACTTTGTGTGTTGCATTCTCATGTAGGATTTATACATATCCTCATGCCAGTCTTATGTTTGTTATTTAATTAAGGTTATTAAAATGGCTTTTCTGTTTGCTATTTTAAATCGGATAACAAGATTTTTATCTTTGCTGTTTTAGCCCCTAGTATCACAGAGGAAACCACGCTACAGCTTGAAGACATCATCAAACAGAGAATTAAAGACCAGGTTAGTCACAATAACTTGTCTTTATATTGTCTGGAAAAAAAAGAAGGTTTTTCTTTTGTTGCCTGATTATAACCCACTGCCTTTGACTTGTGATTGTGTAAGGCATTTGATGATGTGGTCCGCAAGGAGAAACCCAAAGAGGAGGTGTTTGAGTACAAAAAGAGGCTAACGTTGGACCATGAGAAAAGCAAACAGAGTCTAGCAGAAGTCTACGAGCAGGAATACCTCAAGCAGAATCAGGTTTGTCTTTTACATTTATCTTATTTTGACTGCTACCCCAATACATATGAACCTGTGCTGCATCATTCTTTTTGTATTTCTTTTTTTAAAATTCAGCAAAAGACAGAGGAGGAGAACCCATCCCATGTAGAAATTCAGAAGCTTATGGACACACTCTTCCTCAAGTTGGATGCTCTCTCCAACTTCCACTTCACACCTAAACCGGTAAGTTTAACCAAGCCCCCTGACATCACTAACCGAAATGGGCTAAATATGCCTAAAATATTGAGGGTTCTTTTAGAAAGCATCTGAAACGTGTAGAAGTTAGTGTCAGCACTCAACAGAAATCACAGGCTTATTTAGCAAAAACATATTGGGCATGCCATCCCCTCGAAAAACATGTCTGTAAATGAAGCCAATGCATAAAGTGGAATAGAAATACATTAACTAACTAAATATTTCAACAGATCTTTGAGAAAAGATGCACTGTTATCAAAATACACATTCATGTTGCCCTTTGTCCACAGCCTGTTCCCGAGGTCAAAGTGGTGTCTAACCTGCCAACCATCACAATGGAGGAGGTGGCTCCAGTCAGCGCTAGTGATGCTACGCTGCTTGCACCAGAAGAAGTCAAGGTTTGCCACTTATCCATTTTCCAACATTTATTTTTATCTTGCTACATTTAGTTATAAAGTGTTTCTAACTATGCTTTCCTCTAACCAAAGGAGAAGAACAAAGCAGGAGATATTCTGGGTGATACTGAGAAGACATCAACGGACAAGAAGCGTGACAGACGCCACAAGAAGATGGTGAAGCGTCTAAAGATCAAGGAGAAAGAAAAGAGACAGAAACTTAAAGAGGCCAGTAAAACAGGCGAGAACAAAAAGCCATCCAAGGCTGAAGTCACAGAAAACCTGAAAAAACTCACAAAAGGAGGCAAAGCCACGATATTGAAGGTGAGTGTTTTCTCTCATGTTCTTAAACACATCACTTAGGACGGTATACATTCAGTGTATGTATTTGTCATGCACCTCAGAGTAGAAAATTAGCCTGTTCAAAATTATCCCCAAAAAAAAAAATAATATATATATTAGAAGATATAAAGGGGGGAAAGACAACTGTGATGATATGAACACTGACTGTGCCCCAAATAGTTAAGTGGACCAAATCCCACACTGGATTTTATTTACATAATTATGTTGAAAATGGGAAGACTGAATCCAGTAGTAGAAAGTAACTAAGTACATTTACTTAAGTACTGTACTTGTACGTTTTTGAGCTACTTTATTTCACTTTTATTTACAGCATTTCCATTTTATGCCACTTTATACTTTTCTACATTTCAGAGGAAATATTGTACTTTCTACTCCACCTCATGTATCAGCCATAGTCACTAGCTACTTTAGTGATAAATATTTTACACACAGAACTTATGAACACTATAACATATGATGCATGCACTCATCAAACTACCCAAAAGTATATAAAATAATTAAAATTAGCTGCCTCTCGAACAGCTACAACATAAAAATCTTGTTTACCCTTTCAAACCTCTGTAATAGTAATCACACATGACATGTAGTAATATATCACTAAGGCCTCGTTCAGACTGCCTGCGTCAGCCGTCCAAAAACGCAGGTCTTTCCATTCGTTTTGATGGGGGTAGTGAGGTTAGGCTGCAGCGGGGGGTGCTGCAGGGGGTACACTCAAAAAAAACACAGCGGGCCTACGGCGAAAAGTTGAGAATGACTCAACTTTTGGAGAAACGCAACCCCACGCCACGCTGCCATGGCCAATAATATAACCTATAAACGGTCTGACGGAAAAACCATAATTGTGAAATATGAAGTTTACTTATGCTTTGTTGGGGGGTTTAAGAACACAACAGGACGTAACACAAATGGGCCGTTTCATGGACACTCCCCCCGCCGCACAACCCTGTGGCAAATCACAGGATCGCTTTTTTTGGTGTGAATACCCTGTAATAGAAGCTATTTAGCTGCATAACAAATATTTCAACTTTTAAAACTTTGCTAAAAATACTTCTGTTTAACTTTAAATGGTGGACTTTTACATGTTACAGAGTACTCTTACATTATGGTGTTGGTACTTAGTTACTTATGTGTTAGTAGTATGTATCTCCTTCCACTACCCAGGCACGTCACACCTTCTAATGCCAAAATATCCATTACATTGATTCTTAGATAATGAATTAAACTATGTAGGTTCCTGAGATGACTCAACTAACACGGTGTTCCCCTCTTCTCAGGATGAAGGGAAGGACAAGGCTCTGCGGTCGTCTCAAGCCTTCTTCTCTGAACTGCAGGACCAGGTTAAAAGTCAGATCAAAAGTGCAAAGGACCAGTCTTCAAAGAAGAAACGCAAAGAGATTTCTGTCAGCAAACTCAAGTTATAACAACTGTGATGGTTTGTTGTGGAAGATTGTTTTTTTTGTTCAGATTCTTTTTTATTAGAAAGAAAGGGCTGCAATATATTAAATCTCGAAAGGCCCTGTTAAATGTTTGTGTGTGTGTGTGTGTGTGTGTGTGTGTGTGTGTGTGTGTGGGGGGGTCTGACATCAAGGTGTATAAGCAATAATACTCTTGCCTTAGTAAGATAGTGGTACACAAATGAAGAGAGATACTTTACAAAGGAACAGAAATAAAGTACTCAAAGACAGATTACATTTCAGAGTTTTAAGAAAAAAAAAAAAAAAGATTTGACATGTGACATTCAATTGAAAAAGAAAAAAAAACCATTTCCAATATGACTAAAAATCCTACAAGAACCAACATTTTTCTTATAAAGGGCATACAAATTATTTTATGAATTTTAAAAATGTATAGAAATCTTAAAGCATTTATTGGAATCAATAGGAAAAAAAAGAGAGAAAAAAAGATTTGGACTGAAAATCCTCAAAGAAAAACTTTTCCAATACAAATTCTTTAGGAGTTGTAGAAATGTATGGGAATCCTAAAGGATTCTATTGGAAACAATGAAAATCCTATAGGACTTTTTGACTAGTGCATTAAGTATAAGCACAGAAGTATTAGTAGTGAAAGTATCAAAAGTAAAAAAAAAAAACATTCTGCAGATTGACCCCTCAGTTTGATTTTATCACAAGTATTATATTGGATTATTACAGACAAATTAACATGTAAGCAGCATTTAAAGTAGCTATTGGAGGTGGAGCTAATTTTATACTGCTGAGTAGTTTCTCCCATCACGTTTTAGAGACTGACTATATGTTATGTTTTTATGTAAAATCTAACATAATTAGCTTGTGTAATGTGTAGGTAACCTTCTTGTGCAATAGAAAGTGGAATATTTTTCTCTTAAATATAATAATGTAAAAGTAAAAAAAAAACTACTTTAAGTTGTAAGTAGTAACTGTTTCTATTAAAAAAAAATTAGCAAACCACACTGGTTGACTCCTGTTTGACAGAAAGTATGAAGACCACGCCCCCTTGAGGTAAAATTCCCATGACGTCACTAAAGATCATTACGGAAGTGAACCGGGCGACGAAACAGACAGAAACCCAAATAAGTTGGTGTACGCTTCACTGATATTTACAGGTAAGTTAAATAAACTGTCTATTTATTAACCGCTGATCGCTTTAAGATTGAACAATTCTTCAAACTAAAGTATGTTTTATCAGTTTGTTTTGACTGCTATCGTTGAGCGAGAGCTTGGTAACGTTAGCTAACGTTAGTTAGCGCAAACGATGACAGAACAGCCTGCTAACAAAGCAAAAGCTAGCTAACAGTCAGGGTTGGCAAAACAGACCCCGGGTTTGGTTTCTAAACGTCTAACGTTATATTATAGCGTGGTTTAGTGAATAAATGAAAAACCGAGAAATGAAATAGCTGTTAGCTAGCTAGATAAGATGGCAACGTTAGGTAGCCGCGTCAGCTGTCGGTCGCGTCAGGCTAAGGCTAACGTTACCAATTTGAGCTTTTAAACGTTTAATGGTGCCTTAAAAGTGTTCGCGTGTGTTGTATTTGTTATGATTAGCTAAATATGCGAAGTCATTCTGTTGGGATGGGTTGGTCATGCTCACATGATAAAGTGATTCACTGGATCAGAGGTGGGGGCGAGGTTAATGGACTATGTAGGTTGGTTTTGGTTGTATGCTTCCTGTATGGATTCTGCTCCTCTCATGCTCCCCTGTTTATAGTCTATCATCATGCTGGGAGGAGGATTTAAAGCAGAGAGGCTAAGAGTCAACCTCCGGCTGGTCATTAACCGACTCAAACTCCTTGAGAAAAAGAAAAGTAAGTCCTGGGCTGATTTAAAAACCCTGGTACTACTCTTACAGTTGATTATGTGGAATCAGTGGGTTCTTGTTTCATTTTTCTATTTATCCCAAGTAATGACAGTTTACCTTTTCTCACTTCCATTCACAAATTTTAAATGAAGCTGAGCTTGCTCAAAAGGCAAGGAAAGAGATCGCAGATTACCTGTCATCGGGAAAGGATGAGCGGGCACGAATCCGTGTGGAGCACATTATCAGAGAAGACTATATGGTGGAAGCCATGGAGATCCTGGAGCTCTACTGTGACCTCCTGCTGACTCGCTTTGGCCTCATTCAGTCCATGAAGTGAGTAACTTAGCTAACAAGGTGAACTAATACCACTTGTATTGAACATACTGATGATATACATGAATTGACGATGGGGAATGTGGGGGTTTCACTTTGCTATTAACTTCATCTCTGGCTGTCATTCTGGCCTTTTCTTTTTAAACCCTTTTCTGTTTCTCCACTTAGGGAACTGGACCCAGGCTTACAGGAGGCAGTGTCCACTCTCATCTGGGCAGCTCCTCGCCTCCAGGCAGAGGTGTCTGAACTAAGAACTGTAAGTACTGTCTAGATATAACATAGTACTGATGGCATTCATAACCATATTGAACAAGTTCTGTCCATTTATTCCTAATATGCCACTCTTGACATTTTTATCTCTAAATGCCTCTATCAGGTATCTGAGCAGCTATGTGCAAAATATAGCAAGGAGTACGGCAAGCTGTGCAGGACGAACCAGATTGGCACGGTCAATGATAGGGTAGGCAATTTATTCACCGACTGTCTGTCCAAGAATGCAGGAACCTTTAGCCTGGTAATTTTTTAGCGGGACCTAATCAAATATCTGATGTGTTTATAGCTGATGCATAAACTGGGCGTGGAGGCCCCTCCCAAGATCTTGGTGGAGCGCTACCTGATAGAGATCGCCAAGAACTATAATGTGCCATATGAACCTGATGCTATGGTCCGGGTAAGACTTAAAAATAATCTGTTATCACTCACTATGAAGGATGAAGTGCATTATGCATTGTGTTTATTTACCCACTCATCCCCACCCCTGTCTCCGTACAGCCCGAGGTGTCTCTTGGAGAAGATGCAGACCTGATTGACGTGGACAATGACAAGAAGTCTGGAAGAGGAGGAGGAGGAGGAGGAGGGGGTGGTGGTGGAGGTTTCACTGCTCCCAATGCAGCTATGCCCATGCCTATGCCCATGCCCATGCCCATGCCTATGCCAACAGCTTTCAACTATCCACCTCCCAAAGGAGCGGTAAGAGTTCATTTTCATTTCATAGGAGGAAGCTACATGGATGAAATCTTCCATCACAGTATATACAGTATCGTCATATCTACCAACCATGGAGTGCAATTACCTTTGCCAAAATTAATGGGATGTATGATTATCTTGATGATTATTATAAATCCTCAAACAGAGTTAAAACAAACATTTACTTTAATGATTTAAAACATGTTTATAATACAACAACATATCTTTTTAAAAGATGGTCATCATTTGAGTTTTTGCCATATTTTTTAACTTGCTTTAAAGGGAAAGTTCCCCCATATCACCACAAAGAACTTTGGCTACCATCCCACCATGACAGAGGTTAATGGAATTTTGTTTTTGGTGCTCAAAGCTGAACAGAAAAAAAAAAAAAAAAAAAAAAAAAAAACTGAACAGCAACATGTGTTTTCATTAGCACTGTCCTGGTTACTCAAAGAAGTCCACGGTGATATTACTGGGGCCAGTTTTGGACATTTCTCCTGAAACTGTTTTTTAACTAAAGCTGCCAGAAAAAGAGGTCTGTAGATTATCTTCAGTGATTTATTGTTTTGTGATTTGAATAAACATACCCTTTTAACAAAATACGACCCATTTTATTCTGAAGTAAAGTTAAGTTTTTGGCCCATTTCTAAGCAGTTAGTCCTTCCCAGCCATTGCTGATTATTGCGTTGAAGACGGTTATTGTGATGATATGACCGTGTGTGGCGATGTGTAAAAGATGTAGTTTTACCAGCGATGATGGCACCCAAAATGTGATGTATGATCTCAAAACACAATTGTACTTTCTTATCCTAAAAGAGAGGAGAATTATGCATTTACAGTAGTCTATTGCCTCCCGCTGACTTGTACCTGACTGTTTTCCTCCAGGAACCGTATAATGCTCCAGTTGGAACCTACAATGACTTCCAGCACCCCATGGGAGGAGGGCCGCCCCCTCAGCTGCCCTCATGTCCCCCCACATACGAGTCTGTAAGTGACTGAACCCTTCCCATCCATGCCCCATTCCCAGACGGACAGGGCAGGGCACCACTCAGGGAAGAGCAGTTCATTCAACTTGCTTGCAGTTTTGCCTGTTTTCTACTTATTTACACTATGTCTCAGAGTAGGCCCAAATTCTGCTTCATCCTCATGGATATAGTTAGCATGAACCGCTAACACTAACTACTAACTTTGACTTGATCAGTTGCTCTGAGTGGGATTAAAATGAACAGGTAAGAGTGTTTAGTGCATTTTAGAGACAGCTGATGCTAGTTAAGTCCTAAAGTTTTTGTGTCACACACTAAAGGTGATTGTTTAAAAAAAAAAAAGAAAAGAGCCCTACTATTTTCCCTTTTTATTTTATTTTCTTACTGTTTGTCTTTACGTCTGTATCGTTGAATGAAATTGTTAATTCTTTCTGAACACTAACAAATATTTATTTTATTTCAATATGAAGGTTGCACTATCCCTTACACATTTTCTGTGTTTCAGATTGATGACCTAACCGTCAAACCTTTTGTTCCTTCGCAGGCCGTAGGTGAGTTCTGCCAACAGTTAAAGTATAAGGTTGCCTATATTCTATATTTCTATTACTGTAAGAAATAAACCCATTTAGTAAAAATGCCTTTTTATTTATTTAAAAAAAAAAAACGGTTCCTAGTGTACTGTAGTTTTTAGCAGATGTTACCCAAATAATAGTATATAGTGTATTTGTTGGGAACATACGTGGTATTGATTTAAAAACAAGCTACGGTGCCAATGTTGCTGTTCTGTTTTTAAAATGGAGGTCTGTGTCAGAGAGGCATCACAGGCTGTACTTAGGATACATTTATTGTTGGTCTGTCTTTTTATAGGATATTTGACAAGAAGAAAAATATAGGATTTCACTAGATCTTTGAAATAGTATTAAAATTATCCCTCTTCTGTGTAAACATTTGTTCATTCCTATATTTACATTTCCTGTTGAGTAATTCTGCTATTCTGACTTTCCATTATGTGCTGGTTAAATTCGCACACAAAGCCATTATCATTGCCTGTTGCTGTTGTATAAACTGCCAGATATACTGCTGCATAAATTGAATTAAATACCATATATTACTCTCCAGGTCCCGGCCTATTTGACAACAACGCTCTCCCAGAACTCCCCTCTGTTCCCGACACACTCCCCACATCCTCCTTCGGCAGAAACACCACAAGCTCGGATGACATTGATTTTGACGACTTAACGCGGCGGTTCGAGGAGCTGAAGAAGAAGACCTAATTGCTATATTCCTGGTCTATACATACACATACACACACACACACACACACACACACACACACACACACACACACACACACACACACACAGGCCTGTGCCGTCATCTACGCAGCTCAGAACAGGAAATGAAAAAAAGTTCAAGGCTATGATTCCGATTTGGATAGTTCTCCACCTTCCACGGTGAAGTAATCTTAAATAGATATTAAACAAATATGTATTCTTACCTCATTCGTATAATTATGACCTTGTCAGTTAACAGAATTCTCATTTCAGTTGGCAGTACCAGTGACTGCCACATGTTTTAATTTCTTTCTACAGGGCACATAATCTATATTCTTACATGCAATCACGTGGGTGTTGGCCGCTGTTCACTCCTTCTCATTTAAGGTCATACCGACTTTTAACGTTTCCAATTTGTCTGTGTGATCTACTATATAACTTAGATTTTAATTGTTTTTCCGGGAGACTTTTTTGGGTCTGACGAATATTTACAGTACATGCCTTGATTTGACCTTGCACATGCTGTGTCCCTCAGTTCAGGCTCAGACTAGTCAAACGGGCCCGACTGGCCGCCCCAGTTTGATGAGAAGCTGGCGTTCACGGTAACAAAGGCTAGAGATAATTTCTGAGCTAAGGGCACAATACACAACAATTTTCTTCGCATAAAGGTATCGAGACTGATGGAAGCCATATTTTCAGTGTCTTGCGCAGTCATGCAGTTTTGTCACTGCGGAAATGATGTTTTAAAACCCTCTCTTCAAGGTTTATTTATACTAGAAAAAAGGGGTGTATGAGCTCTTCAGGAAAAGCTCATGGGGACACATGTCAAACCTGTTACAGGGGTATAGTGTATGGAAATCTGTAATATAATACAATAAAGATATATAGACCTATTTACAGGAATGATTTGAACTGTAAAGCATAAAGTTTGGTAGTAGGGAGTTGTCCATATTTGACAAATCTAGTTTTTATATACAGTAGCTCCAAATAAAGGTTGTTTTTTTTGCCCCTTTGAATGTCAAATACATGCACCTTCTTATTGTTAAAGTACTTAATTTACAAGCAAAATGTGTGCAGACATGAGCAGCCACACAGCAACCTTATTTGATTGATTTGATATAAATATTGATCGGTTGGTTTAGTCCTCTGTGATCGTGTGTGCATGTGTCTTATTCTGTATGTGCAACACCACTGCATTTGCCTTAGTCACCATTTCTCATCGGATGCCTTGCCAGTCTGTATTATTATGGATTATGCATTTGTTGTCCATCAAGACTGGATACAGGTTACCTGTATTGGTTCCCAGTTGATTAGATTACACTTTCCTTTATTAGCTTTGCCCAAATGCAATTCTCTAAAAACCTGTTAAGTTGAAATTTGTGTATTTGAAAAAACACCTATACTGGCAATAGAGGTCGATGTTTGTATTTCTTCCAAGGTTTTGTTGACATACAGACGTGACGCGTCACTGCAACCTAACCCCACCCAGCTCTGCTTTCATGGCAAATGGACGATGGCCTTGAATAACATGATTCAGCAATCTCTGGAAAGCAAATTAAAAAGCTTTCCAGCTGGGTGATAGACTCAGTTTATTGATAGGTTTTACATATGTTGGATAAAGTAGAGAGAGACGTTATTAACACTACAGAACTGTGATCTGCTCACTGTCTTATATATGTTGGATTGTTCTTTCATGATAAACATTGAGACACAAAATGGTGTCTTGTTGCAAAAAATGAGTTTTTTTTCCACTGTATACTAAAACAAAAATTTAATAAAAGATTATTTGGAACTGGAAGCTGGTAAGATTTTTTTTAGATTATTTGCTTACAACTCTTCCTCTGCTTTATAATGCTGTAATGTGGAATGGTAACCAGCAGAGGTCCTTAGTGTAAAGTGAAATAGTTATTCCTAAAGAGAAATATGAGTAGCCGTGACCTACAACAAGCCTCTAGTTATAGATTAAGTGGATTATTTATCTTTGATGTTTAGTTTTTTTTTTTTTTATTATTATTTCTGATCAGATTCTGTTTACTTTCTTTATGGATCCCAATAATTCTGTTTTGACAAGCCTGCATCGTATTGAGACAAGTTCTACCTGCTACCTGAAGATAAACTCAGACAACCATTTCTTTAAGAGGGCACAAGTAAGGGCAGCTGGGAAGATGGTCATAGTGGTAACTGTTAGCATTCAGACTATTACCTATTAACTTTAGGATATAGATAAATAGCTTGAAAGGTGAGATAGATCTGCAGTTCTGTTGAGTTTGTAGAACTCATTGCATAATGCAGAATGTAGCAGATGAGGCATTTGGAAATAAGATTTTGGACAATATCCACTAGCATAAGAGACTGAAGAGTTAGACTGTAAGTTGGGGGAGTCATGTTTGTAGACGTAGTCTTTTTTTGTGGACTCTTCTTTTCATTAAGTCTTACAATCAGTATTCAATGTCTGTAAAAAGACAAGCTGTGACTGAGAAGAGAGTATATTTGACTCAATACAACTAAAATGGTGGTTCAAATACTGGTGGTAGGGTATAAATACTCAAAGTCTAGTGTTTGCTAGTCTATATCCATGATGTTCATTCCAGGATTGCTCCGGTGCTGCAGGAAATTCCGCCGGATGCATTTATTTTTGCCAATGTCCGTTTCCTTCCGCTTTCATTGTGTTGGAATTTTAAACTCTGGTCGATTTATGAGGACTATGGTTAATTGCTCCTCAGATCTCTGCAGGGTAAATCCAGACAGCTACATAGACTACCTGTCCAATCTGAGTTTTCTGTTACACTATTAAAACAACTTTTGAACTACACATGTTCCACCAAAACAAGTTCCTTTCCAAGGCTATTTTGCAGAGGCACCTTGACGATTGTGATTGGTTTAAAGAAATGCCAATAAACCAGAGCATGTTTTTCTCCAATCCCGGAATTGTGCTTTCTGTGTGTATGAGCAGGACATTTTAAGATTGAAACGTCAACCCTTCTTTAAACAGTGCTTTGTTGAATAAACAAAGCATATTAGTTTACATGACATGCATGCATTTGACACTTTTGTTCAAAGTGGCTTACAATAAGTGCATTCAACCTACACAAGCTAGATGTTAAGTAAGGATAATGTAGAGCGAGGAGGTTGACCCAGACAGGGTGATCAGGACCCCGACGCGAAGCAGTTCAAATTATTTCATTTAAAATAAATTATTTGGGTTGACTTTTTAACAAAAGTTTAAAAGGGGAACATCACTTAAATTACAAATTCCAACATGTTATTTCCATGGTCTAGGAAAGTTCAATCAATATTTGTGAACATGAGCTACTCTCTCTTAGAGCCAGAAACCAGAGAAGTAAGTCTTCGGCCTGTGATGTCATCAAGTATAAAGTCTGGAGTTGCATCATAGCCAATGAATGGGAGAATATTTATTTGGACCTACATTTTTACCCAAATGAGCATTATTCTATTGATCACAGTTCTAAAACGTGTTGCCAAAAGTGTACCCATACAAAGAACATTCCCCTTAGTACTCTGTGTCATCTATAACATCTTTCCCAATTCATTGTCTATGGAGCAGTTCCATACTTCATACTTGACGGCATTACAAATTAGATTTTTAGCACTTAGTTTGGATTTAGGAGAGAACTGTTCATGTTTACTAATATTTTTGGACTGTCTTAGACCATAGGAATAACATGTATGGAAATAATGGGCGTAATTCCCCTTTAAGCGTCACAATGTCACATATCTGATCTTTGAGCCAGTGAGTTTTGCAGCTTTTCATTGGTAACAAACTATTCATTATTAGCTTAGAATACACAGCGGTATTGACGTCACCTCCTCCTTTTATTCAGTGAAGGTGTGTATCAGCCAATTACTTTGACATTAATGTGGGTCGAGCGACTCTGCTGGAGTGCTGTGAAGAAAAATGATACAAAATGAGGTGTGGGCTGTTGGATTAACCAGAATGTCAGTGAAGTAGGTCATGTACTGCCTTTTTCAGAAGTGATAGTAAATTATTAGACAGCAAGATATGTCTTCAGCTCTTTTAGTTATAAGTCACTAATGGATTAAATGCATTAGGGTATTAAATAATAAAGATAATATAGATCTGTTTATTCAAGTTCACACATACAATACGTACACATTATCAATAAATGAAAAAAAAAAAAAATCAGTGATTAAATAAAAACAGGAGGTCTAAGACAGGGCATTAAAGCATCCGCAGACCTGCTTGTATTCCCAAACCAAAAGCACAAACTTAAATGTAGTTAGTTCTGCTACATCAATCATTCAACAGGAGGACAGGCTGAATCGCATAGAAGTAGGCATGTAAGATGAAAAGTTATGACATGCACCTTCAGCATGAATTACAGTGACATGAAGGTTTAAAAAAAAGTGGTAAATTAATAATCAGCTCCCATTTGTAAAATACAATAAAAGCACCTTCTCACTCTTCTAAAAGCCTTGATACAATGGTACGACTAGTCATGTTAACAGCAGTAGGCTGTGGCTGTTGTCTTTGAATGCCGACCATATCAATTATTCAAAGTTGCTAATAGCAACTAATTTGTGCCAATAATTAATATGGTAAGGTTTTTATCATTTTGTAAGGATTTTCTCGCTTTGTTGAGTCTTGAAATATTGTTCATAATGATAATGGAACACTAAATGCTCCACTAAAACCCAAATTAAATAAACTCAAAAATTAACAAAAAGAACAAAATAAATATATTTTTGTCTTTGAAAGATTGTATACATACTTTTTATATAGTATATCTGGAAAGAAATTCAATAATTCTAGCAGGGCTTCTATTCCATTACTTTATTGATTGATTGAAGACAGTTTACTCTCAAAATATCTCAAAGAGCTCATGATATGTCTTACAGTTTTCGATATCTAAAGGTGCAGGTAATGTCTCTTAAAGCTCTAAATGGAGTCTACTAATTTTGTATGTTGACATGAATTGAAGTAAAGCAACCAGAAATTGTCTTTACATATGCATCATCAAAGATAGTAAATTACTTGGAAAAAACAACACTTTGATATGCTAGAACAACCTATTACCCATTTACTCTGACTCACGTTTCAGGCTTTGGAAATTCTGTACACATACAAAAAAACTGAATATATTTTTTATACATATCCAGAAAGTTAGAACTAATAATAAGTGCAAAAGAGTGTTTAAGAAGTGAGGGTGCCGTGGGTCACAGCTGTGCCCGTTGGAGAAGACAGCTTATCCGGCTAAATACAGCTTCCTCACAGTGTGTCCCTGCCAGAGTACCGTCTACACTTGTCTTGTTGCTCTGTTAAATGGAGAAGAAGAACAGTAAGACTCTTAGTACTTTACTGCTCTTTAACTAAAGGAAGAATGCACCGATACACTTAAGGAAAAAAAAAGTCACTCGGGAGAAGCAGGAAACTAAAAGGGTCAGTAGTTTATATTTGTCAAAGCAAATATTTTTACTATTTCATATGCATCATTACATCAGAGCTCTCTGCAGTCAACCTGAAAGAAAATGGAATGTATACCTCTGTCTGCTTAATGAATTATGAATAGGTAGTTTGGACTAAACAATTTATGCGATAAATGAAATTTACAGGCTTTTTCTAATCTTGCAATCCAGCATCTCACGTTTTATCCTAGAAGGTAGTTTTTCTACTCAGGAGTTTTTGCTAGTTTATAAAACATATTATTTATAAGACATATTATCACTTTTAAGCTGTCATGGCAAACGTTTTATCAATGTGTTACAGTTGCTTATTTACACATACAGCAGCCATGGGGCTCTGTTTTTGGTCTCCACCAACTCCTCATTTAAATACGTGGCTCTTTAGCAGATAAATGCTCCACTATGTTCACCAGCTACTTGCTAACTCTGCTGTTTGGTAGTGAGCAGGTAGCATACAGTGGGTTTCAAAGTCTGCTGCATCCGAAAACAACACTTTGAGAGTGAACAAAAACAATTTAGGTTTGGGCTGTAAAACCAACACAATGCATTAAAAGACAAGAGCCGAGCGGAACTGCAGAGGTGGGTGATAATTCTCTGTCGGTTTGTTACCTACAGTACTCATTTGACCCATTGTTAATGTAAAATATTGATTGTGCCAGCTTTAAGGATGATGAAAAACAGATCTCAGTACTAAACATCGCAGGTAGATGAATACCGACAATATTAAAGACAAAGAAAAGATTACATAATGCATGACACATTGTAGCAGACATGACATTTTTGAGCAAAGCACTTACTACACAATATTTCACCAACAGCAACCTGTTCTGGTAACAGATGGACTGCATAATGTTTTTCTTACCTAACTTCACCTGCTCAATTTCTTCAGACTCCTCAACAGCTACAGGTTTCAGCAGCAGGGCAAAAAACACAGCAACGCCTAGGACCTGTGAACAAAACAAGCCACAAGAAAGAAAATTATCTTACATGTAGTCATATTATCCTTTATCTGGTGTGGCATGCTGGAAAGAATATAGTTTTAAGTTTTTCCGTATTTACCCACCTTGAGAGGCTGCAGTACAAAGATGCTCTGGAACAGGGAGAGGCCCAGAGACATGACCCACTTGATTGACTTTTCTTTGCCGTAGTACAAGCCAAACACCAGAGTGAAGTAAGTGGATAATCCACTGATGGACAGCAACAAGAACCAGCCCAGGAACACACACCACCAGGGCAGCCAGCAGCTCGCCTTCTTCTTCTTCTTCTTCTTTAAGGGAGGCGGGCTGGGCCAAGGAGAAGGAAGGAATGAGAGGAAAACACACACAATGTTCCAGTCAAATAAAACCAGAACTACTCTATACAAATATTTCAGTTGTTATGTCTGTGTGTCGGCTGGAGTGCTGACCAGTAGGCCAAGTGGCTACTGAAGACCATCTCAGCCTTGCGAACCAGCAGGTTTGTGAAGTTGAGGGTCTGCTGGTACTCCTGTGGACTCGGGAAGTGCTTTTCATCCAGTTTCTCCAGGCACATCAGGAGGTGACAGAGACCAGCCAGAAGGAACTTGCTGCAGTACACCCAGTGGGGGTCACTCTCACTCTCCCCTTTGACAGGATTACATACAGCCCAGCATGCCATTACATTTCTCTGCACAGCATATACACTCCAATGCTCACTTTTTTAAATTAAAGTGCTCATATTATGCTCATTTTCAGGTTCATAATTGTATTTAGAGGTGATATCAGAATAGGTTTACATGGTTTAATTTTCAAAAAACACCATATTTTTGTTGTACTGCACATTGCTGCAGCTCCTCTTGTCACCCTGTGTGTTGAGCTCTCTGTTTTAGCTATGAGTGAGGCATCACACTTCTATTCCTTTGTTGGGAGTCGCACATGCACAGTACCTAGGTAAGGACTACTACCCAGTCAGAAGCAGAGCATGAGGGCGTGCCATGCTAGCAGCTAGGCGAGCATTATAACGTGTTACAAAGTGATGCACGTTCGTCACAGAAGTAAAGGCTGGACTACAATAGAGCTGTTTGGAGCAGTTTGTGAACAGTGTTTTCTGTTTGAGATGGTAAGTCCCTTTCGGGTGGACTTTGGGCTTTTTCACTTTGTAAACCTATAACGTGCACAAAAAAGATATATAACACAAAAACACAAAAATAAAAAAAACACCTTGCATAAGCTGGATGAATTCATGCACCCTGTCCAAAGCAGGGTAGAGGTCAGCGGTGGACTCCAGCCTGAGCATCTCTGACATCTTGTTTCTCGGACTACTGCTCACCAAAGAAATCACCTTCTCTGTGTCCTAGGGATGTTCGAGGGATGCACAAAAAATACCAATATTTTACAATATAAAGGTCAGCAGACGTTAAAGCCGCACAGGGCACCTGCAGTAACTGCAACATAAACTGAATGGGAAATGTGTTACTGGGCTTACAAGGTCAGTGATGAGGCAATCAGAGTAATGCACAAATCACACAAAAAAAAGTGCTAAACACAGTCACACCTTTAGAGATTACATCATGCAAAACACACCTTCAGAATAGTTGGTATATTAACTGCAGGGGGTCTTAAGTTCTCCTCAGAGTCGCCTTTTTGAGATTTTGAAATCACGCGAGGTCTGATGCTTCGGAAGATGGTGATGATGAGGATGTTGATTGGAAACATGAGAAGACCACTCTCTATCCCCACCATGACCTCCTGCCAGGTGATTTGCAATGAACCTGGAAATACAACAAAAACAAGGACACAGTGTCAGTGATGAGAAGCAACTGAATTGGTTTCATGGCTCTCTTTAACCTAATTAAAGCTCTGATAAAGTCTGTTCACTATCCCTATGCCCAAGACCAAATGGCAAACTGACAAAGTTAGTGACTGACTGGTGAAAATTGTGGAGCATTTGGCTTAAGGGGCAGATATTTCCCTTTAGGAGTGGGTGGAGAGCGAAATGGAGCTAACAGGATTCAAGGACTACTAATGAAGGCTACCATTCATTCTTTCTATTGAACTATTACCAGTCTATTAACAGTAGGCTAATTCATGTCTGATGCGAGTCCTTTGAAAACATTTTTTTATTATGTATTAATTGTTATGCTCTTGTCAACGGAAGGAGTTAAAAGACACAGTGAAGGTCATCAGCTCAGGCAGCTTTCTGTTTGCCTCCGACCTCACTGCGGATGAGTGTTTCTATGCCAACCAGCTGATTTTAAAAGAAAACAAAAGCCCCAGTGTAAAATGATAAATCCCAAACACACACACACACACACACACACACACACACACACACACACACACACACACACACACACACACACACACACACACACACACACACACACACACACACACACACACACACACACACACAGGCTGTTACCATGCCTGAATGCCTGTCAGTGTTAAGCTTACTTATAACTATTATTACTTTCTTTTGCCTGCAGGTGGCGACATCAACATGTGTACCTCCGCAGCATTTACTGTTACCATGCAGAGCTGGTCAGAGACTGACTAAACAGCTCTCTCGTGTAGACATTCTGCATTCGGCTAAATGTGAATGAGTGAGTTAATTAGATAAAACCCAGCTACCATGTCAACATTACGGAAATGTTTGTAAAGGGGGCTCTAGTTCCTCATCCCACACATATTCATTTATTCTGAGGCTGTGCTGACGCCTCCACAGTTTGAAATGCTTCACTTGCACATGTGGAAGCAGAGGTTTTGGAGATAATACATTATATCAAGGGAAAACCAACAGCCAATTAACTTGATTCTCAATTACATCCTCCCCTACAGCTCGGAAACTGTCTCCTACCTTTTATCATTTCATTCAAAACTTTGAGACCTGAAGAAAACCTTTCATTATATTACAATTTAGATGTTTGGTAGGTTTTACGATCAATACAGTGACTTTCTTATGCAACTGTAGGTTTGTTGTGTAAGTGACCTTATATTCTAGAAACATCTTTAGACACCTATAACACAATTATTAACAACCAACAACAACACTGATGAAATTAACATAAATATTAGCTTTCCCTCTTGAATGAAACCTCACACTTCAGGACATGAAGCTAATCAACAGCTAAAATAATTAAAGACTCCACAATTCACCAATCTTGAAGACTACTGGCGAGTTCATATCAATGGGAATGTTCCAGAAGGCGATATTAATGGCCATGGTGCAGAGGAGCAGGCTCATGCAGCAAGAGACCCTCTGGGCACGTGTGAACGGACTACGTGAGGGAGGATCCACTATGGACACCCAGATGTGTTCATCCCTGAAGCCAGTCGATGTTCTGCTATGGAAAATATTCCTGGCAAAGAAAAACAGAAACCCAAAAATGACATTTCCTCAAGAGCTGAGTTTGTTTATTTCAGCAGTGTAAAGTGGTCTGACCTGAAGCTGGCAATCTCGTTGTTCTTGGCAGCATTGAAGGTTTTCTTTGTCATGTTGTCTCCACGGTCAGCACTCAACCAGCAGTCACAAAAGAAGTGAATCACATGTCGTGTTTGGAGGTCTTGTACAGTCACCTTGTTTATATACCTTATTATAAGGGGAATTCATAAAACAACAAACATTAAACGTTTACCATAAGAGTAATTTTATGTGAGATATGCAGATGTTAGATAATATTTAAGCTACACTGGGCAACTTTGCAAAGAGGGAGCAGCAAATGGTAGCACAATTAGAGAATTTTATATACATATTATGTATGTTGTGTATTTTATTTTTAAGTTTCCATTTACCACTTACTGTACACATGGATTTCTTGACAGTGGGCGAAGCTAATATTAAAGCTAGCATCAACCTCCGATACATTGGTCATATTGGAAGTACTACAGCACTGCATATTGCCCAAAGCATTTTGTGCGATTCTTTATGACCAATTTCCTTTCTATATTATACTGTAGCTCAGATATATTCTCCTCAAAGTGTGTGTATGAGAACAGTATGCTGAGAGTGGTATTTAATGAGAAGTGTTAACAAGGTAGTGTTAAATGATGAGACAGGCCTGACATTTCAAAGTGTCACTGTGAAGAAGCCAGCAAGCTGTCCTGTAGAGAGGCAATAAAAGCTACCTGTACACAGCTCTACTGTAACAACCCTGTTTACAGTTTTACAGTAAGACCCACCAATTATTCACATGTCCAGTGTAGAGCTGAATAAACTCAGGCATAAAAAACTACACAACTATGTAAAATTTCACGTCAAGGTACAACCTAAAAAAGAACCTGCAAGTTAACTGAATTTATACTTGTTTTAAAACAAATCATGCCATTTTCAGAAAGCTGCCATGGACAACTATAGGAAATTAGCGTTTCTGTATATCTGAAAAACTTCATTTTTTTTTATCACTGTGCCCTGCTCTGGAATAGTACTACATGTATTAATTGCTTCCCTAGTACCATGATGGGTGACCTCCAGAGTTGTCGTGCTGAAGCCTGAGGTTTTGCACTTCGCCCAGTGGGTAGGGGGTGGCCAACAGAAACATATCCACAGCTCCTCTCTCAAACACAGGTTTCTCAGGATCTGTGAGGATGTGTATGTCACTCTCGCCATCTGAGCCAATCAGCTTCACTGTCACCTACATGACAGCACAACAAACAGATGTAACAGCACTGGGTTCATACATCAGTGACCTGAACCAAGATTGTGTAAAGGACCACACTTTAGTGTCATAGTTTAGTCCATTTACTATAAATTGTGTAACTTTACATAACTACCAGGTCATAGATTTAAACTAATCAGTGCATTTTTAATACTTTCATACTTGATTTTTAAAAAATATTTAACTTTTTTATTAAATCACACCTCATTTTTGCCCTTCAATGTATTCACATTCAGTTATTACCTCTCTATATAGTGATTATTATTGTAAGTGGCTGGGTCCAGCATTCTGATGCATTTAGGTGTTGGTGCGAAGTTTGAACATCAAAGACTTGTGAGTTGGCCCAAAAACTACTTTAATTGTTAAAGAATACGTTCACAATTTTTCAAGTCTGTCTGAAAACAATAGTCAGGTGCCCATATGACTGTTGAAAAAGGTTTTGCTTGCTGTAATCAGTCCCCCTGTCTATATGGACTGTTGTTCATATAAGCCCCTTACTATTGGTTTAAGACAGACTTTAAAAATTGTAACCCTGTTCTTTAGGGTTTATCCCAAGTTTACATTATCCTTTTCACAATGGCTATGTTTGCTTGTTGCCTTCTGGATTAGATTTTATGAGAAGATACATGTGAATGCAATGCTATTCAGTTAAACTCAAATGTTGTGGCTTCCCTCAGCAAAGATTTAAAAAGAATCCATGCTTTCAACATACTAAAAATGTTTAGCATCAACTATTTTCATATTGTAACTTGAAGTGAACCAACTAGCACTCTGAGAAGTAGGCGAAAATGCATTAATCTGAAGTATACACAATTTGTTGTAAACAGGCTTAAACATACAGTATGGATCTTTAAGCCAAGATGTATGGTAGCAGTAAACAATAGTAAATAGGAACAAACCATAATTCTGTCAATGAAAGAAGACTCTTACATTGGCGGTGGTCCCAGCATTCTTGCGATGGCCAGTTTGGACACCGATCAGATAGTTGTACTGAGCGCCTGGGTGGTTGTCTTCCAGCAGAGTCATCTTTCTCTGACAGTTCAACATAAAACATGGTGGTTCATAAATAAGAATGTGTTGACAGGTGGAATGAATATGAATAGTTTGGTTTCCAAACAAAATATCCACCATTCCAAAAAAAGGACATTTATGGCTTAATGTTGGGAGACGGCACACTTAAAAATAGCTCATAATTAACAAGAGAGTATGCATTTTCCTAATGTGGCTGGAAGATTACTCGTAGCTGAATACATGGTAACATTGGACTGTGGGTTAAAACCAGTGGTGGAAAGTAACTAAGTATATTTACTCAAGTACTGTACTTTAGTACAATTTTGTACTTGTCCTTTATAAATACAAAATATAAATCAACTAATAAAATAAGTTGTATTATTATGATTAAGTAACCCTGCAGGATATGAGAAATTAGCGCTAATACTTGCGTAGGCTACTTTTACTTTAGTATGATTTAGAATGTAGGATTTATTTTTACACTGAGGTATTGCTACTTTTACTTAAGTAAAATATGCAAGTACTTCTTCCATCACTGATTGAAACATCACATAGTATGAAACACACATACAAAAAGACGTCTTATGAGAGCTGTTAGGAGAGACTGACCTTAGAGCGTGCCCTGCGGTCGGCATAGCAGGCCCACAGCAGAGTGACCAGGTAGAGCCCGAAGAAAGCGCACAGCAGTGCCAGCACCACATAATTTTGAGACAAGGTGGAAAACAGCTCTGCTGTGCGAGAAAGGTCCACGTAGTTTGGCATCACAAAAAAGGAGCTCCCAAAGAGGGTGAGGTGGTTACACAGACACTGTGTTTGTTCTGGAGTGCTTTTGTCCCCCACCTGAGATGAAAGACAGCACATCACTGATATCGTCAGTTATGGAACTACTTCTCTCTTTGTTTTCATATTTAATTGTACTGCTAAGTCCTTAATTATTCTCATTTGTGCATCTGTCTAGGAGATTGTGTTATGTCTTAAAATGTCTGTAATTTTATTGTATGTCTTGTATCTTTATGTTCAGGACCCCAGGAAGACCAGAGGCACATGTGTGTGCTTCTGATAGCAATCCTTAAATAAACTAAACTAAAATGGTGCTGCTAGAACATTTCTGCTCATGCAGGGCCAAAGTATCCAGGTGAAAACTCACCCGGCAGCCCTCAGTGCTCCATGTCTCATTCGCTATGTCCCAGTACAAGCACTTGCTCATAAAAGAAGTGATCCTCAGCGTCAGACCTGGCTTCCAAGTAGAATCGAAGAGTCCAGTGTCAACATACCAGACTCCAGGTGTATGCTGTAACATCTTCGGGGTTATCATCCAGCGATAGCCTCCTGTTGCAAAAATCAGCCAACATATGACTTCATACCAATATACCAATAAAATATTGTCTCTCCTATTCTAGACAGTGTTACAGGAACTCAGTAACTACACAATCAGAGGTTATGGTATGCAGCAATGCCTGCATGTAGTGGCAGTTACTTGTTAGGTTCAAGGTGGTTGTGTTGCTGAAATATGTATCATTAGGAGGTGACCCTTGAGACAACCTAAGAACCAAGGACACATTAGCACTGGACTCCACGCTGAAGAAGATGGTCATATTAGCGTCTGAGACGTTGATATTGGTCAGCGCTTTTGTGTTTTTCTCCAACACAACGGTACTGTTCATCAGTATTGAAGCATTTGGACGAGGCAAAAAGATCTAGAAAACCAGAGAGAGCAAGTTAGTATTACTAAAGAATATCTTAATCAAGCAAAAACATAGCCCTGAATCATATTTTACTATTTAACAATTAAGAAGAGGTATTTTTCCTCTAAACAATAAAGTTGGCAAATTCGACAATGTTCTGGACAAAAATAGATTGCGTGAGAAAAAAAAAATCTAATTTGAAACAGATGTGGGTACCCTATACTGTCTGCCTGAAGGGAGTTTTTCAAATACATTAAACAAAGGATGTGACCACGTTTTTGTCCCCAATTTGAAACAGTAAATTCTTCTGTTTTGTGTTTTTTGTCACTGCTTACTTCACTGTGGATCTGGCAAGGGTTAGTGCTCTGATAAACAAGGTGTCACTAGCTGCTTCTTTTCACCTGCCAGCGAAGAGCTTCACTCTCTGTGCAGTCGCTCTGATGAACCTTTCTAATAAAACTGGTTGTTTCCTGGTTCATGTCATGTGACATGTTAATCTCACCTCTGCCAATTTCAAAATTGCAATAACTGACTCTATGGATTAATCATGGTATTAAATTATCTGTATTGTTCTGCAAATGTCACATTTGCTTGCCACCTACATCCAAAAATTAGCACTATTGTACAAATGACACAAATGATACCCAATTCTCAAATTGGTTGTACCTCTATCATCTCTGGCAGGTTGGCCAGCTTTATGTCTGATACTCCATTATTAAGTATGAGGCTGCAAACAGTTCCTGAGATGCTGTTATTAGATGGATGGGGATTCTGTGAGAATACAGCCATCTAAGAAGGAGAAAAGCTCTGTTGAAAAGACTGTAGATGACAACAAAAACACATACACATGACAATAACACATACACACACACACACACACACACACACACACACACACACACACACACACCTGAGCGATGATTGTGCTTTGTGTTCCAAGCTGAGGCTGAAATGCTGCAAATGAGGGGAGTTTGATGAACACACCATCTTGCTTTGAACCCAGCACAGCATTGCCGAGGTCAGCAGGTGTGTAACTGAAAGGAGGGAAATCACATTTAGAATATACTGTGTAGCAGTTTTTAAACATACTTGCTGACATTTTTATATGGTTAAAAATTGCAAATGTGTTTGCAATACCAGAAATACCAGACGAGTGATACTCTGAAAGAAAATACCTACGTGTTCTGATAGATGGTGCCTGTTGGGTACCTGATGACAATGCTCTGTTTGGATGATAAACCCACCAGCATTGCGACTGTCCGAAAGATTTCAAAGACCTCCTCAAACAAAGACTGGAGAGGGGGGGGTGGGGGGGGGTGCAACATCACCTGAGTGTACCAGCCATAATGATGACAAAAGTGAAATGCTGTCACAGTACTTACGGTAGGGTTCGTGTTAGTCTGGATGTCACATTTGGTCAATGAGAGAAGGAGGATGCCACTGCTACAGTTGATGATGTGACTGATAGTGTCATTGCTTTGCAAAAAAAAATCTTTAGCAAGGTTTTTAACGCCATTCAACAAATACTGAATGAATTTGTCCTGAGAAAGGAAAAAAAGGAAAGGAAAAAAGAGAAAAGGAAAAAAAAAACATTAAAGAAATTAATGACTTAATCTCTCAGCATAAAAAAGGTGAATAATGCAACAACAATAATGTAACACTTTCCATGAAGTGAAGGTACCCACCCTGTTGTCGTTTGTTGGCTCCCCTACTGTCGTTTCCATTCGCAGCAGTTCTGCATCTGCTTCCTATGTCAGAAGAACAGCACTTGTGAACTTGGGGTATTATTAACTACTATTACTATTCAATGGGTTTCATGATTTGTGGGTCAAACAATCTGTATGTGAAATTAATGAGGCATCTCTCACCAGGAGAAGTGTGTGAATGTTTGAAACAGACAAAGCCATGGCATTTACATCCCTTTTTGGTCCTGAAATCAAAGTGTGTTTGAGATGTAGAGAAAGTAGGAGAGGCAGATACACATCCCACTTCTTACATTCCCCACTTTTATTGTTGATGCGACACATAATGTTTCAATTCAACTTACGAGATCTGGTTGCAGGACTAGACACGATTGTGCTCTGCTAAGAAAACAAGAACAAAACTAGCATGAAAATTGAGTCTGGATGTTAATACAGCTTCCTACCGACTGTGAACATTATCTCTTACCTTTGTGTTTGAAGAAGACCACGCATCTTTAAAACAAGAAGGAAACTTTGAACAAACAGCATATTGCATGTAAAGTGAAATTAAAAGAATTAAACTGTAATAAACTTCACTCAGTTATGAATGCAAGAGAAGAAAGGAAGACAGAGAGACAGAGAAAAAGGAAAGACAAAAGGTAAAGAAGGACAGAGTTAAAGTAAGCTGTTGTTGCATACTGTGGGTGCAGAGGAAGCCTCGTCTCTGCTTGCAGTCCGATGTTTTGATGAGCTTAAGAGGATTCAGCTTCATGTACGTGCAGTTCTCAGCATTTACTGTTTTGCCAAAAAAATAAATGTGTGTGTACATAAACACACAGACATGTCATTAGAAAAGCTTAATTTTTGGGACATTGCTTTGAGCTACAATTGCATTACCCTGAACCCAATAAAGACAAAAACAAGTAGGCTGACTACTACAACTATTGATTAATCTGTTATTTATCAACTAGTCTATAAAATGTGAAAAAGAATGTAAAAAAAGTCAAATTGCTTGTTTTGTCTAACCAACAAAATCACAACATATTTATTTTGTGATATATATCAATGATATAATGCAAAGAAATGCAGCAAATCCTCATATTTTAGGAGCTGGAAGATATGTTTTATCAACAACAACAAAATTGTTGACCCCTAAATTCCTAAATTTTTCTAATGTGTACTTAATTCTCTTTGAAATATTGAATAACCTTTAGCCACAAGGCCTCTAAAATTGACTCAAATCAAACAACCTGAAAAAAAAAACTGAATGTGCTTGAACTGTCCACCACTTTGCATGTAAAGATTGTGACAGGTCTCGAACATACACTGTTTCATTTCAATGATCACAAGTGAAAAACACAATAAACTGTAAAAAGAAAAAGAAAACTCACATAAGGTGGGTTCCTGGTATTGCCCTTGGACCCCCTTCCCTAGCCACCAGGTGAAGTTGCCGGTGTTTCCCTCTCTGGTGATGTTCTTTAGGAACATTTTGATCGGGCTGTTCATCACCTTCAGGAGCTCCCCTCCTCGCTTTTCACAGCTGCTCCTGGCTTGGGACCAGGTTTTAGATCCCCCAACAAACTCAAAACAGACATTTCTGAAAACAAATTCACACCGCGCAAGGGAGTAATTGCCTGTATAGGCATCAGACGTCTTTGGTAAAGATAGAAATCCAACTGATATCCACAAAAAGACAGAGGTTTGAAGTAACATGCCCATAGTTATAATAATGTACAGAGCTAAAGCACATAATGCTGCAGGATCTGTTGCTGGAGCTGAGCAAGATCACTTCCGTCTGTCACATGGAAATCAGAGAGCTTTCTCCAGAAAAACTCTGCATATGTTCTCAATACATTAGGAAAATCACTGCAGACACTCAAACAAGATGCAAAGTAAAGTTGGCATCACCAAAGTTCACAAAAGCTGAACCTGCCATACTGACCAAGGAAATGTTTTGCTGTTAACATGAAAAACTTACTGTATCTTATCATCATATGTATTACAATGATATATTCTTAATATATATATATATATATATATCTTATTCTCAAACTAAATCACCCTAAATAGGCTACTCAGTGCCTTCACTTCGTCTCTTGAAAAGCAAATTTACTAATGGCCAACATCTCTGCATCTCTATTTAGCTTTTTACAACCCATGATGGAAATATCGCGAGAGGATGTATAGGAAGTTGTTGCCGCGTGTGTTTCATGTTAGGAAATGCATTCAATGTCCTTTAATGCAATGACAGCACTGCGACCATGGCGGGACATCTGAAGGTATTTCCACATACAATCTAATTTAATCTTTTTTGTAGGAGAATGCGATCATTTAGAAAGTCGCCACGAAACTTGATGGGACAGTTCTTGTTTGCTAGCTCGGTTGCTCCGCCCAAAAGTAACGTTAAGCCAGGAAACACTGCAGGTTAGCTTTGCTGTGTCTTTGCATACAACAACACACGCTGTGGAGTTTTATTTGAGAACTTGGGCGGTTATTGTAAGAAAACGGCACAAAGACAGATGTTTAGAGTTATGTATTTAGCAGTAGGCTATGCTTTTAGTAAGTCAGAGTAGCCTCTTTTTTTATGCTACTTTATACTTCTCCATAACAGGAATAGTGATATATGCATAATGAAAAGTATATACACTACCGGTCAAAAGTTTGGGGTCACTTAGAAATTTCCATTCCACTCCATTCCAGACACAATACCTGCTGCAGTTGTATTGTTTTTTTTAACCAGGGCAGCAGTTTTCAGATTACATTATTTGCTTACATAATTGCAAAAGGGTTCTCGACTGTTCTAGAAAGAAGTGGCTGAAGAAACACTTGAAATTCATGCTTTTTGGTCTAAACGTCATACCCAAATTAAAAGTGGTACAACTCCTATTTACTTTGACACTCAGGGGTGTGCCTGATATCATTGGAAAGGGGATTGATGTGGGTTTGTTTGTGTATTTGAGTGTTGTATTTTGTAGTTTTTTGGCTTTTTTATTTGCACTTTTCAAATAGAAATAAAAAAACGCACAGACATATTTGTAGAAAAGAATTCATATAAAATCCATTTTTGAGTCTTTTAGCTTCTGAATTTTTTTCTGTAGTAAGCTGAGACGTGGCTAATGCTGTGTTGTCTGTCACCTGTCAGATGTGTTTACAGCAGTTTATTTTAATAATTTTACAGATTTATAACTTGGACAGAAATAAAAAATCTCCATTCTAGCCTCTGTAACTCTGTGTCAGTAAGGCCTAGAATCACCCTGACACAACTTGAGTGTTTCCTTTCCAATGATATCAGGCACACCCCTAAGTGTCAAAGTATATGGGAGCTGTACCACTTTTAATTTGGGTATGACGTTTAGACCAAAAAGCATGGAATTTCAAGCATTTCTTCAGCCACTTCTGTCTACAACAGTCGAGAACCATTTTGCAATTATATAAGCACATAATGTAATCTGAAAACTGCTGCCCTGATTAAAAAAAACAATGCAACTGATCTCTGCTGGTATTCTGTCTGGAATGGAAATTTCTAAGTGACCCCAAACTTTTGACCGGTAGTGTATGTATGTATATATATATATGTATGTATGTATGTATGTATATGACAGTTCTCAAGTAAAGTGTATGAAGATAAAGTAACGGTATTGGAAGCCAATATACAGCTACAGTGGATATTAAAAGTTTACTCATGCTTTGTCTGTTTTTAAATATATAAAGACAGAAATATCAACAATGTGAATGACAAACTTGTTCTGTCTTTAGTGTGATCTTCCAACAAACAAAAATCCAGAGAACAAAACAAGTAGTTCCCTATTCCCTAGTACACCCTATCTATCCTATACTCTAGACCTAGAGAATGACAAACCAGCATACTGAATGTGAGTCTGACAGCATCTTCCGCCTCTAATTAACTCCTTAAGTAACTTAACCTGCATCTTTAAAGCAGCTATAATCAACATTGGAGCCAGATATTCTCTTCAGGAGTTGGTAGAGACCATAAACAGAGCTAAAACAGCGTAAATATTGGATTTACATTCACCAGTTGCAGAAATACAACCCCAAATGAATGACTATGGTTTTGTAACAAGTTTACTATATCAACTTGATGATATGTCAGTTATTCCAGGTTTAAACTCATTGACTTGAAACACATAAGGCACAAGCAAAGTCCCTCCCAACAACCTTATAAAAAAAACACAGTACAAACTTATTGTGAAAATTGTCTTACTACAAAGTAAACGTGAATGTTTTTATTGAACTACTACAAGTCTATCCACAGTCATTTATGTGTGATGTGAATCCTATAAAGACAATTGAATGCATTCATTTTTAGTGCTTTGATGCATTTATCATTTTCTTGTGTACATTGTACATTTGGGCGAATACAATGATTGATGCTCTCGTCCACAGAAGCAGTTAAAAGACGCAGTGAAGGTCATCGGCTCAGGTAGCTTTCTGTTTGCCTCCTACCTCACTGCAGTTGGAGATGAGCGTTTTTATGCCAATCAGCTGATGCCCCTGCTGCAGAGGATTGTGGGGGCAGAGACGGCACATGTGTTGGCAGTGAAGATGATCGGTCTGGGTCTGGTTCCTCTAAACCGCTACCAGGACCCTGCATCATTGGTAAGTATATAACCTTACTTTCTGCTCACAATTTGTTTTCCATTGATCCTAGACACTTTACGACTTTGTTTTGTTTGTTTTTATCTAATCTAAAGGAAGTGAACGTCCTGGGATTAAAGTTCAAAAACCCTATTGGGATTGCGGCTGGCTTCGACAAGAATGGAGAGGCCATAGACGGGTTGTACAAGGTGGGTTTTGGCTTTGTTGAAGTTGGTACGATCACTCCTAAACCTCAGGAGGGGAACCCCAAACCACGTGTGTTTCGACTCACTACAGATCATGCAATTATTAACAGGTAAGTTTTTGATACACTTTTGTCAAAGGGATAGACATTGTAAGGGTGTGCTCAACTGAAGATGCTGATTTTTAGTTGCTTGCTTTATTGTAGAATTTTCTTTTATCAACCATGCTCTGTAGATTAATGCCCTCCTTTTATGTAACGTCTCACAAAGAGCTTATTCAGTTTATATAACAGGAAAGGAGTCACATTAGTCTTAGTTCATGTTAAAATCCTTGAGACAGAAAACGAGCAGGACACGGTAATGTAGCTGTACAGTATAATGTTCTTTATCACATCGCTCAGTGTGCTTAAAGAGATTATGCTGCCTACAGGTTGGCTACCAAAGGGTTCACATTTATAAAGCTGTGAATAAGAGTTCATGGGTTTACCTCTTTTTCTTTGCAGGATTCATTTGCAACACAGATTTTAAGGAGCGAAACAAAGGATAGCTTTATATTCATTCATAATACACACTCAAATTGGTTATTTATGTTAATTTATATTTATAGTGTTGAGTTATTACAAGAGCGAATTCACCTGGGAATATAAATCTTTGCCAGAGGCCCTTGAAAAATCTGATTTAAATGATTCCATATTCTATAGATATTTTTATGTTAAGGTTGTAATATTGAGTGACTTAATTAGGTGTATTCTAAGGATGAGCTAGTTAGCTATCATTTATACAGCAGTACAGTATTTGCACAATAAACTCTTAAGACGAGTGCTATATCTTCTTAGTTCGTACATATGTATCACTAAACAAACATGTATAATGCAATGACAACATCTCTCTAAAAATTGCCATTCACACAGATATACCAACAAATAAGAGTAAACCTGCCTGGAAGTTTCACATAATATTTACGTGTGTTGTCAAAGCAATAGAGGTTGTATTTCATAACAAGACGTGTCGTTCAAAGGATGTGATTTTATCATGATACTTTAACCCTGGCTGGAAGGAAGCCAGTACTCACATTCCTTAACAAGCTGAACTTTAATGTATTTTTAGCCCCAAAGGGGAGATTTAGTTATCAACATCTTCACGTCATTATTTATGTGGTATAGTACAGTTGGTTATCACTGAAAAGAAAGTGTAAAAGTTATTTTTCAATTTGTTGTTTGAGTAGCTTTTAAAATTATTGTTATTTGTAAGTTAACATATTGTGCGTGTGTGCACTTCTCGCCAGGTATGGATTCAACAGCTGTGGTTTGGCAGAAGCACAACAGAGACTGAAGTCTAGGGGAGACACACAGAAACAGAAAAGTAAAGGTTAGCAGGCAGCGACTTCTCATCTCAGTGGGAAAATTTCAACCTGTTTTTAGTTTTCCTTTTTAAACATTGAGTTTGCTTACAGTTTTATTACCATAATAAGTCTGATCTAAATTTGTCCTGTTTTTGCATTTATTATTTACTAGTCCCTTAGTTTGTAACAGGGAAGCCAAATACTAAATTGGGTATGTGGTTCAATTTTTCTATTTTGATGACCCTGGCCCTGTCCTTGTCTCACGTTTTATTGTGACTGATCCATACCTGCTTACAGCTCATTTAGCACATCAGCAGCCTCTGACCCAGTTGAGTCATGTTTGTCTGTGTGTGTCTGTGTGTGTCTGTGTGTGTCTGTGTGTGTCTGTGTGTGTGTGTGTGTGTGTGTGTGTATAGCTGGCCTTCCCCTGGGCATCAACCTGGGGAAGAACAAGCTGTCCCAGAACGCAGGGGCAGATTACTTGGAGGGGGTAAGAGTGCTGGGCCCGCTGGCTGACTACCTGGTGGTCAACATCAGCAGTCCTAATACGCCAGGTCTCCGGGATCTACAGGGCAAGGTTGAGCTCCGCAAGCTCCTACATACGGTAGGACTGTCTGAATGTTCACTAAATTCCTGGGTTGTGGTCCAACAGCAACACAAAAATGTAAACTCAATGAAAATTCATCATTTGGCTTTGTTGCTCAGCCTTTCCCCTTCAAAAATATTGAACTTGCATTTAAATTACAAATTAAAAAAGTCATCGTTATATACAGTAGATAAATCTTAAAAAATGTCTTAAATGACAATAAGAATCTTAATAGCATCTTAAAGGAACATAACAAGCTTACCAACATTATGGAGCAAAATTAGCACCACTAGCTTTTGACCCTCATAATAAATGCAAAAGAACTCCTTAGAAAAGACTAAAAAGGAGGAAAAAGTAATACATCTTGGGTAGGCCCAGCTTGCTGGCAGACTCAAACTCATTCTTGGTTTGAATTGACAGTGCAAACGTTGGGTTTTTAAAAAAACAAAGTGTTAAATTGATCAGTTAATCATATGGCGGTTTAAAAACTAACTTCACACAAAATCTACCTTCAGGTAATGTCCAGTAGAATCTCTGTGGTTTAGGTATGATACTGAGTGTAATAAAAAACTCAGAGTTCATAAATCCAGACCAAACTAACTAAAATTGAATTTGAATCTGTTAGCGGAATAAGAACTGGATTCATATTCTGTAAAATGCTATCAAACCCCATCGTAAGATGTATGTGAGGATTTGAAAGCATGTTTTTAATTGGTAAAGAGGATGCATTCAAGCTTAAATATGGTCTTAAGTGGCTATTTAAAGAAAGTAACTACTCTGTTTTTTTGTTGTTAAGCCCATCATCCATACATTTATGGGCTGAATTTTTAAGGTTTACAGCACAATAACTCTTGTTTCTGTCTTGTTTCCAATAGTTGTAGCTCTCTCCGCTGCTTTACCTGAAATACTCACATTCTCATACAATCTGCTCAGGTGTTGAAGGAGCGTGATGCCCTGCAGGGAGAACGCAAACCCCCGGTCCTGGTGAAGATCGCTCCTGACCTCACTGCCCAGGACAAACAAGACATTGCTGATGTTGTCACTGAGGTTGGAAGTTATTTGTTGCAGTCATTTAATTTCCTAATGTGGTCTTTGAGTGTATTGTATAACTTGTTTTTAATTTAATTTCATTATAATCTAATTTCCTTTTATTCCTTGAGGACTAATGTTTAAATTATTTTTTTTTATTTCTGCCATGTTTTACATTTATGGGTACGTACAACTTTAATTCAGATAAGATCGTGTCCCTTGCATCCGTAGAGTCTAGTTTTTTTTATTGGAGGGATAGAGATTTAATTTGTTTTTAAATGTAAATCTGGCTAACAAGAAAAAAAATACCAGAAAAAAATACTTTTCAGGTTTACGCATTCTGCTTTTATAGACATACATCTTGAATATGTAGTGTTTATATTTGTGTTGTTCTTTTATTCCTTTAAGAACCTACAAACGTTTCACTGGAAAAAAACTGAATTCAAGTTCGGGTCCTTCTCTGAGGTGACTGTACTGATAACTTGAGTCACCCAATATCGCATGCTCTTATGCAAACTAAATAAAACAGATATGGCATTAAAAATGGAAACCATTAAATATTTATGCTAACATTGATAAAAGGCTTTTTAAAAAAGTTTTTTATAAGTGATTTAAAAAATGTTACTGAATCCGCAAGCCTCAGATCCTCAGGCAAAGCTTTTTATAGTTAAAATTATAGCACTGTTAACTGATATAATGTTAGTTACATATTTAGGTTCCTTGTTGTTTCACAAGGTTTTTAATTTGGCATTTTATTTTGCACAACAATCTTATGGTTAATGAAAAAAAATAATTTACTTGCTAACTGTCGTTGTTTTGTAAAGAAATGTAAGATTTTGAGCTTTATTTTCTCCTCCCCTGATCACCATGTGTCAGATGTATTCAGTTTAAGGTCACTGTGGAGTTCTTTTACATGATTATGTAAGCCACACGTGTTTTTTGCTGCTTGATATCTCAGCTGACTGTTTTGCTATTGTACTCTATTGTATCTGCCTGACCAGAACACTGTCTTTAGTTTACATTTGAAAACATTTGGCTTCTCTCTTCCTCTCAGCTCTGGTAAACACTGCACTACTTCAGTAGTTTAAAAATTTTTTTTTTTAAAGAGCACTCTGTCTCTCTTTTGTTGCCATAGTACATTTCACATTAGAGGTCTTTAGTCAAAGTCACCTACATACATCAGTTCTGCTCCTGTAGATGCAGTCATACACATCACTCATTTCATGTTATCCTTGGTGTCTGTTGCAGCTCAGAGTGGATGGCTTAATGGTGTCTAACACCACGGTGTCCAGACCAGAGACGCTTCAGGATTTGCACAAGTCTGAAATTGGTGGGCTGAGTGGCCAGCCTCTCAAAGACCTCTCTACTAGCACTGTAAGAGAGATGTACAACCTCACCAAAGGTACTTATTTACATTTTCTGTACTTTTTCCGATCACCGGAGAATTAAGAAAGTACATATAAAATACACTTATGATTTTTTTGCAGGTAAAATACTAATTGTTGGAATCGGTGGTGTGGCCAGTGGACAAGATGCTATGGATAAGATCCGTGCCGGTGCATCACTGGTTCAGCTTTACACAGCTTTGACCTACCAGGGTCCGCCCATAGTGACGAAGATAAAGCGAGAATTGGAACAACTTCTTAAGTGAGTATGCCCGTGAATCGGAATTAAAGGGTTTTTCTTTTATAAAGTTAGGGTCAAATCTTTTAGTGTAATTTTAAAGACCTTTTTTAAGGGGTTCCTTTTTAATAACATTGGTCTTATTATTGGACCAATCTCCTTAATTTTCAACATAAATGCATTTTATTTTTTACAGAGAACAAGGTTTCAGCAGTGTATCAGAGGCAGTTGGAGCAGATCACAGGGGAGCAGATGGGTTGACACATGCGCAGAGTGTGCTGAAAGAGATGGTAAATGTTAACACAGACAAGCCGCACCTGTAGCTGCCATCTCCTCCGACCAGGCAACATGATCCTTAACTTTTCCTGAACTGTAATAAATGCAGAGTATTTGCGATTGTCCATCCATCCGCCCTGATTTTCAGGACGAGATATGGTCCGAACTGTTAGCTGTTTAAAACCAGGCACCAAATCTCAGTTTTTCTCCTTTACTTGAACATTATGGCGAAGTCCGTAATGAAAAGTCTTTGATGTTGTGTTGAGAAGGTGTGGTGCATTTGTAACTGTATTTCAGACTTTCATCTTTGTTACTTTGTAACAGCCAAAAAGACAAAAATCTGACATGATGTTATATGGATGAAATGGCAAAACTTGTTATCCTTAGTTTCAGGACCTGTCTAATACAGAAGTTGAAATTTTGACATTGTGTTAACCATCTTCAAATAGACGTTTCATACATGAATAGCTGAGTGAAAAAACCTTATGAAGACACATTTAAGATGATAATGCACAGAAAGAGGAAAGTCCAATCCCTGACAACTGACATAAAAAGATTTCCCTCATAGAACTGTATATTAAAGATATTTGTTCCAGTGTGGGAGATGCATAACTGGAGTAAAAATACTGTTATAGCATGAGTCATAACAAAAAATAAATAAATTAATTCTAGATAATCTGTGTCCTTTAACTGGAGCCTTGATTTGTATTATTTTTATAATATGGAATTATGACTTAAAGTGTGTGACAAAAGAGATTGTTATGGGCCATACAACAAAAGATACAATTTGCAACATGAGCCGCTTTCCGACCAAGTAGTTACAGGAACGTAGTTATAGGAAAAGTCCACTTCTACGCAGTTCTACTAACTACTCTCCCCCAAAACCGTTTTTTCCATTTGCATTCACACTGGCCGCATAGGGACTATAGGAGGGGTAATGCAATAAGAGTAATGCAAGCACGGCAACAGTCTTTATGGCGTTAAAATCAGAAAACAAATACACCAAAAAAGTATGAACTAAATACTAAATCTAATGTATATAGAATATTTGTCATAATTTAAACAAGTCTCCCGAAGAGAAACGGGTATCTCTCTCTCCTCTGTGTGTGTGTGTGTGTGTGTGTGTGTGTGTGTGTGTGTGTGTGTGTGTGTGTGTGTGTGTGTGTGTGTGTGTGTGTGTGTGTGTGTGTGTGTGTGTGTGTGTGTGTGTGTGTGTGTGTGTGTGTGTGTGTGTGTGTGTGTGTGTGTGTGTGTGTGTGTGTGTGCGTTTGTGTGTGTGCGTTTTGTGTGTGTGTGTGCGTGACGGCCGGACAGCGAGGTTGTCAAGCCCGCAGGGCACACTTATGGAGTTTAATTCCGAAAAGACAGTTAACCACAGGTTCCCGTTTGTCCAGTCGGAACACGAGAAAAAAAGGAGTTCTAGGAATTTTATGTTCTAGGAACTGCAAAAATCCCTCCGGTCGGAAAGCGGCTATGACTATATCCCAGACCCACCCACCCAAACAAAAATCAAGAAAAGATGACACAGTAACTACAATGTTCAAGACCATACAACAAAATAATAACAAAATACACAATAAACTATAGACCATATAATATGTATAAATGACGACACCATAAACCCATCATACACGTTAGGGGTGCGAATCTTCACTGGTATCACGATGTGATTCGATTACAACAACAATCGATTCAATATCACGATGCATCATGATGCTCCACCTCCTCAATAATATTATATAGTTCTACACATGGTTTTCATCAACACATTACCTTTTTAAAGAGATGTATTTGTTGTGAATGTACTTGTACAGTGTACCGCCCTTAGATTTCATCAGTTTCAGAGAACAGCACATGTTTAGGCGAATGAATCACACAGACTGAAAAATATGCAAAACAAGAACAAGGTTACACTGTGGAAGAGCTGCTGAGAAACATCTTCTGCCTGAACAGAGTGTAGTCAACTTATTCTTCCTAATCATCTGTAGCAGCAGCCAAAACAGTGGAGTGCTGTATGATTTAAGAGATTTTCAGCCTTGATAGAACTAAAATGACTTTGCTATGTTCCCAGCAGCAATAGAGAAAGCCCTTCAAGTCCTCTTCCCTTCAGCTAAACTCTCACTCTCCTCTGTTCTTTTTAGCTGTGGTTATCATGGCCTCCCACTGGGGGTAGAGGCTGCTGCTGTTATTGTTATTTTGGGGTTTTCCTCCCTTATCGACACATTGAGATGCCGTCATAGCCTATTACATTACCGCCTGCTAATCCCAGAATAAACAGCAGTCATTAGACATAGCCAGTGAAGGCAGCAGTACTGTGAGGATCAGCTGTGAGCTGCCGGGCAGCTCTATCCTCCTTCTCCCTCTCCCGGAGGCCAGGTCCAGACAGGCTTGTATTCTGTATGTGTTGTTACACAGGGAGGAGAGGTGAGACCTGGCTTACAGACAAGCACAACTTTAACTTAGATGCATGGTGTCCTCATAATACATCGATCATAGCTATGAGGCAGCCCTTATCTGTCCCAGTCTGAAAGCTAACATGAAAAAAAAGGTCAGGTCGTATATCATCTTGAAGGAGATGATATACGTCTATTGTATCTAGCAATATGCATGTATTCACGAGGTTCGAGAGTTCAAGCGTTGCTTTTCTATCACATACAGTAGTGTGACGAACCAACAGTAATAAGCGGTTATCTCTGGAGAGCAGAAGTCTTAGTAGTAGACATGCAGCCAGTGAAGAGGAGGGAATTAGTTCTTGTTTGACTGCAGAGGTAGAGAAACAAAGAAAAAATACAGCAGTGAATGAACATACAACACACAGTCTGATACAACAGAAATTGACTGAGGTCAGATGGCTTTCTTCTTATTAAGGAATACAACTACATCACTCTGTTAGGGCTATAGGAACCTACAGTAAATAGTTTTTCAGTTTTGAAATTGAATTTTGTATTTGAATTTCAGAAAATCCCAGAAACCAAGGTGATCTCCTCAAAGAGTTTTTTTAATCAGTCCAGAACCAAAGGCAGCTGACCAGCAGGTTGATATGTTTTATTTTTAGGGAGATGTCTCGACTATTGATACAGACATAAGGCATAATTTACAGGGGGGATTATAACCCCAATTGCAACCCACCCCAAAAACTTATTATAATTTCCTTTACGTAAATATAGACATTTGCACCATAACTTGATGCAGAAAGATTTACCAGAATGCAAGTGTTTGACGTTCAAAATTTCAATTTTGTTCAAAAGTAGTGATCTCAAACCACCCCAATGTTAAACCCAAAGTTACGCCCTTGGATACATATGTCCATGGTGCCGAGAGGATGAATCCTAATAACCTTGATGATCCCCTGACGTTATCTTGCAGCATTATGTTGACATGTGAAATATCTTGGATTTCAATACTATTTGGTACAACATTGATGTCTCTCCTTCCTATAAGGAGGAATCCTAATGACTTTGTTAACCCGCTGACTTTTTATCTAATGCCACCATCAGGTCAAAAGTTTAATTTATGCAATTCTTTTCTTCTAGTTTTTTGACAAAACCTAATGACATTTCCATCAACATCAGCTGTACTTTGTGTTTGGTGCTAATTAGCATGCTGGCATTTTAGCATGCCAAGATGTTAAACTAAGATGGTGAACATGGTCAACGTTATACATCCTATACCTGTAAACAATGTCATTGTTGTAGGGTAGGGTACCAAACTTTGATACTTTAAGGCACCAACCGAATTGCCTCCATGGTATCAAGGATCGAAAAATGAGTCAAGTTATGTAAACCCTTACATAATCTGTTGATTGTCAGTATGTGTAGATCTAGGGAAGTGTAAACCACACATTAACTGTTGGGGAATAAGCAGACCTAATAATATATAGGAATAAAACATGAGCTTACCAACACCTTTATTTGTTAAAAGAAGGAAGCAACCCCTGAAAAAGTTATATACCATCCTGGAATTTGTTGAAATACATTTCATGGAGCAAAAGACAAAAAGGTTGTGGAGTTTGGTGAAAGCCGAGCACAGCATGTCACCCGTCCAACACCATTTTCACTGTGAATCATGTCGATGGCAGCATCGTTCTATGGGGGAGGTTTGTTAGGAGTCAACAGAACAGTGAATTAAGACAAATGTATGGAAAATCTTGAGAGGAACCTGGATGAGACTGCCAAAGACTTCAGATAGATTTTAACAGGACCATAACCACAAACACACAGATATAAACACTGGAATAACTTCAGAGCAAGAGCATGAAAGCGCTACAGAGACCCATGCCAAAGCTCTGACTTAAATCTCATTGGAAACCAGTGAAATTATTTGAAAATGGCCAATCACAGACGATTCCCAGATTGACTGAGCCAAACATAATCTGTTAGCAAGGCAGAGAAAACTGTGAAATCGAGTGCTCAAGGGATTCAGATGTATCCGCTTTGACTCCAATAAGATTTGCTGCCAAAGGCTCTTCTTGTGTGCAAAGTGAATTAACTATATTGTCTAGGTCGTTTTCCTGTAATTCCAACCTTCATATGGGAACGTGAGAAAATTGTGGTACTGTAGTAGTACACGGAACTGTATCTTGTTGGGATCAATTCTTACATTGCCTCAAAATAACCTTCATAGTAAACTGTTGTGAATCCTATGTGGTGATTTTTTTTTTGACTATGTGATAGATTACGCATGTCACTAAAAGGAAGTACAAACAGCCATAGAATTACTTAATCGTAAATAATTATAAAACTGTTGCTTTAAATAGACATGTTTGTTCCTTCTCATATGTAGCACAAACACAAATAGAGAGCTATTAGAGATACAAGCTTTGTGGCTAAAGTATTAACAGTCGTTATTAATCTAAATATACATACAAGCAAGTATTTTGAAAGATTAAGTGATATTTCATGTTTAGATATTTTATGGGAGCAGTCAAGTTTGTGAGAATATCCAAACCATTTGTCATAGTCAGTGAAACATGCATGAACAAACTGCGAAATAAAAAAATAAATCGGATCAAGATGAGTTGGAAAAGCAGCTCAAATCTTGGTTGGTCACAGATGACAGGGGGAGCAGTACACAGGGGTCTAGGGATGGAGTGCTACACTGTGCTGTTTTTCAATTCTGTTGCCACCCAGTCTCTCAACATTTCTGTCCTTTTATACCCCGCTTCTCCAAAAGCGTTAAACCAACCTGCAGAGGTGCCGCAGTATTATATTGAAAATCGGCCTTCCCTGTCCTGCAGGAAACACGTATGGATGTTTCAATCTAGAGAAGTAAATAGAGTTACTTACAGGTTGGGTTGTTTCTTAAATGGCAGTGAATTATTTATTTTGAGAATGTAGTAAGGCCATGCTTTACATTGCATTATTGGCAGACACTTATGTCCAAAGTGACTTATTATAAAGGATTCAAACCGCTAAGATTTTTAAACATCCTCCTGAGGAAAACCATCAAGGCGAGAGGCACACACATATGCAACAGCTGATAGCACTTCTGTACTGTCTCATCATGGCAAATCAAAGGATAACCATGGAGCTATTTCATCAGACTCCTCATTATTAGCAGTATCCAATTTTCCAGAGCACTTGTACTTCTGTGAAGGCAGGTCCTTGATGAATCGTTTCAAATTCTGAAAAACAGGTTAAACATCAATTGACAGTAAGGCGGATGTCATGCTGATGTGATTATGTAACTCTTGAGTGCTGCAGGTGCTGTCTGAGGTGTTTGTTTGCCATAAGGAGGAGGAGAAGGAGGCATGACAGCTGCAAGCCTGTCAGGTCAGGTCAACCAAATAGGCATAAATGTTCTTCCTGAATCTTGATAGTGATTATGTTATTTGGATGATTGTGTTAAATATTCATTTTTTTGCCAGAAATGAACATAGTACATTGGAAGAACTGTATATACATTTCATAATATAATATTTCTTTAGAATATGAATTGTTAATTATGTGGGAGTAACATTAGATGGTTAAATGAGATACATTATTTTTGGTCACTCAGCTTCCTAAATGACAGTGAGTGACCAATGTGTATATGCAAAACCATTAAGGATCGATCAATTATATACCGATATTAAAAAATAATCCATTAAACGTGTAATCTTCAGCATTGCTGGTTTTTACATCCTCCATCGCCATGAAGTCAACACCTTTACTTTTTAAATGAATATTAATATATGAATATCACATATTTACTTCTTGCAGTATCAAAGCAAAGCTGCATCTGCTTCAGCAATAACCCCTCACCATATTTTATAATCTTTATCATGCTCAGTTTAATCGTAGACCACAATGTTTTTTGTATTCTGCTTCATATTCATCACTTCTATTAGTCTCCAACCTGCAAGCCAGTTAAGTGGATTTAGTAGCTCTCACTAAGTGTCTATTTTTCTTATGTGCGTTTGTAATAGTTTTTTGTTTTACTACTTTGAGTAGAGTTTTTGCTTTTTATACTTCTCTTTCTGTGTGCTTTGTCAAATAAAACAAAACTCAAACAAAAGCACCATTTTCAACATGACAAGCCCTGTTAAATTTCACATAGATTATTGGTGGTGGAGGCCACATGAACGTCATAACTAACCTACATCAGTAGCCTACATACAGTCTGACACCAGCGTTACCGCACCCTCTCTGTCTTTCATACATCACTGCTCGTCATGCAAATAGGAACTGAGTGACTAGTTTCCACTGGGACCACAATGCAGCCATCTTGCAAGCACTGGAGACAGTCTTCACTCTAAAAGTCTTTAGGGTGCACAATGTATAGAACAGGAAATGTACACTGCATGCCAATCTACAAAGAAGGTCAAAGCCTAGAAAAAAATAAGTCCAATTTTGTGTCATCTGAACTCTTGTACATGAAAAAAACACCATGAAATAAATCTTAATGCATTTGAGAACATGTCTGCAGTGCTGTGAATGAAGTAAACAACCTAGGTTCCTTCTGAAGATTGTTGTTGAAGCCTCTTGCTACAGGAAGTCACAGGTGTGATGGAGACAGAGACAGATAAATGACACCTCGCTGTCCAAACCGATTTCCACTGAGGGAGGGAGAGAGCGAGGGAGGGAGAGAGCGAGGGAGGGAGGAAAGGAAGGAAGGAAGGAGATGTAAAAAAGGAATTGATGAACGGGAAACAAATAAGGAAGGTGTAATGAAAGAAGGAAGAGATGAAGGATGGAAAGGAGGACATATAGAAGTCAAGTCAAGTTTATATAGCACATTGGGGCGCCTGGGTAACTCACCTGGTTAAGCATGCGCCCCATGTACAAAGGATCAGTCCTTAACGGAGCGGCTGCGGATTCAACTCTGACCTGTGGCCCTCTTGCTGCATGTCATTCCCTTCTCTCTACCCCTTTCCTGTCTTCAAGTGTCCTATGTAATAAAGCCCTAAAATGCCCCCCCAAAAAATTATCTTTAAAAACGTTTATTTAGCACATTTCATACAACTGGCTTAGATGTGCTTCAAAATAAAAGCAATCAAGAAAAAATAGTCAAAAATCATGCATAACAAAATCACAAGATAACAACAAATAAGATACAGAGGTATTACATATGGAAACATATAAGCTAAGGTTAAAACAAGATAAAATAGTATTACAATAAAAATGGAATAAGATAACTATGTATTATTAAAAAAGGAATAATAATGATAAAAAGAATACTGATTATATGATTAAAATGTACGTATTAACCACACTTTTTATCTAACTAAAATCTTGTGAAAAATATGTTTTTAGTCTACATTTAAAAGCGATACTGTTGTAGCAGACCTTCGTTCATGTGGTAGAGAATTCCAGAGAGTAGGACCATGACAAAGGGCACCATAAGCTGATTTAGAATTGATTCTAGGTATAGTGAGGAGACCTTTACTTGATGATCTAAGGGGTCTGACCGGTGTATATTCAGTGAGCGTGCCAGCGATGTAGGATTCAGGTTTTTATGTAACTCCCACTTCCAATACATTAGGCAAACACCCCACCCCCCCACCCCTCTCTCTCTTAGCCATGCAGTAAAGCCATATGGGACTTCAGCTCTCATTAGCCCAAGACAGCGTGAAACAAGTTAGCTGAAAGGCATTACAGATTACCATCATTCAACCCTGGAAGTGGTTGCTCTACAGCTCTTTAATATGTTAGCCCATCTGTACATACATTAAATACACATACATATCACATATATACAAAAGATGCAAAGCCTAATAACTTTTATGTCACATTTACGAAAAAACACAGTTAATCTTTATTGAGGCTTTACACTGAATCTGATGTAAACAATATACAGAGAAAACTAAATGCTAATTTGTAAGTAGAAAGAGTCCTAATATATTAAGCATTTATAATATAATATTGCACTGCTTATTGGTAAGAAATGTATTATCAGTTTGGACGGATGTGACAGATTGATGATACAATTTATTTTTCATTTTGTAATTTGCCTCTTGGTGTTATTATACCACCTTCCTCAAACAGTAAAATCCCTGTGATAAATATTACAGAGAAACCTCTCTGTCTGAGGACAGGCTGCAGTGACAGGACCACTCAAGTTAAGTGCAGTAGTGAGTTTATTGAGGAGTCTCTGGACGAACTGTGCAGGTGGCTATACAGTATTTATAGAGGGCAACGTCAGCGCAGACTCAGGTAGACCTGACACCAGACCAGCAGTCTGTACACGTGTGAGTTTTGGTCTGCTGGGCCGGTGGCATCACTTGGGCCACACTGTGAATAATCTAGCTGACATATGTGCAAGACATGGGACCGAGCAAGATGGATGGCCGGTGATGGAGCTGGTGTTTCTGGACCCTCAAGGAGCTTCTGCTCTTTTTTTAGAAGATATAAACTTTCTATGACAACAGTGAGAAAGTCTGCATGGGCAATTCAACTTGAACTTTAATCTTGCTTTTCCAATTTTCCCTGCACAGCACTTCAGCAGTAAACTGATTGACATACTACAGTATTTATTAGTGAGAAATGCCAGCAAACAGAAAAGCACTTCACTTCGCACAAGTTTGGAAAACAAATTACAGTTAAGACAGTCCATATCAATCCACATGATAACTAATAACAAATGTTTCACTCACATCTTTTTTTAATGGAAAAACATTGGTCAGGGTGTGAGAGAGTGATATAGTGGTTGAGATGTGTGTTGCCATGAATAAATATTGGTGGTTTTATACAGATTGATCACATCTCACACTGAATCAACAGATAATGAACATGCAGAGGGGGCCCACAGGGAATTTATAGTTAGACAATTTTCCTGCTCGGCTGGACAATAAAGTTTGTTATATTCTAGGTAGTTTTTATTTCCTTGTTTTAAAATATTCTGCTGTTGCCTTTGATTGATTGAATTCTCTACTGCACTTTTACTGTTTTTCCTTTATTGAATTTTGGAAACCTAATACTGCACTGTAACTTTATTAAAGCAGCCTTACAAGCCTGAAGTAAAGATATAGGGCTTTTCCCCTCATCACTGACACTTTCTCCAAGTGGTTTTGGGAATAATGCTTACTAGCTTTCTTGGAGACTTGGTATTATATGAGAAGATTAATACCAGTGCCAGATAACGAATAAGTGTATTTCCCAAAATGTCGAACTATTGCATTAAATGTTTCGTATGGGAATAGCCAACTCAGTCTACATGCATCATCCATGTTTAAAAACTCAATTTCATCTAACTAAACAAAATGTTGCTTGCTTCCCAGTAAAAATGACAAGAAAACTAAATTAAACTAATTTTATATCATTTAGATTTTCTTTTTTCAGACTTTCAGACACACAAATGTTTTCAACATTGACTGGTAAAATACCAGATCTCAACTGAGCACAAAAAGCTCTCTGCTTTTTAGATAAATTACTGTACAACATAATTCTTCCTTTTTATTTATATTTTAACATCCTGAAAGTAAACAATTTGGGTTTAGTCTATATGTCATGAGGCCACACCATTTTAAATGCAGTTTCTCTTAACAGACTCAAAATCTTTCATTATAAAAAAACCTCAGCATACCTATAGTAAAAGAAAGTGCACACATCTCTTGACCAATATAAATATCCCTCACACTTTTCTTTAATTGTCAGAGGAAGAACTACATTGTCTAGAGCATGGATGGGATGGAGAAGATAAAGAGACAACGGTATTCCTGGTTGTTCAGAATCATTTTACAGATTATTTTGACTCCTGCTAACCTGGGGCGGATGTGGCTTGTTGTTTCCCCTGTGGAGAAAAAGAGCAACATTGCTCACAAACCCACCCTAACCTATCACCGCTCTCAGCCATCTCTGCCTTTGCCCTTTCCTCTGCTGAGCCAAAAACAGATACCAGCCACAGGTGGTCTCTGTGCTTTATCGGTTCTGACACACATCTCTTGTCTTAAGAGCTTAGAGAGACAATTAAAAATTAATTAGGACAATGAAACGAGGGAGGACCAAAAAGAAATAGGACAGACAACAAAACATAACCTTGCAGAGGCTCCAAAGTGCTCTGACCTATTGTCTACATCTACAATGTCTCTTGCTGGCAGCACTGTTGTGCGTGTGTCTGTGTGGTTGTGTTGTGAAATAATAGATATACAGACTCTGTCTAATCTAGAAAATAAAGCTGCCCTGCTCTTAGCCTGAAAATCACATGAGAGAGGGATGTTTATTTATGCACTTCTACCTTAAACTATTTTCACTAAATTTGTATGCGCCACACAAACAGCTGGTCTCTTCAAGACTAAAGACTAAGGTTGAGCACAAGCACACTATCCCCAGACATTTGACCACATTTAAATGATTCTGAATAACAAATAACCATCATCCTGGTTTTTGTTTACTTGCAAATTTGTCTTTACCAGTCTCAGGTGCAGCTTCTTAGATGAACTGTAAATGATTGAGGTGACAGTGCTATGTACACATACAAGGAACGTATCCTCTGCATTTAACCCATCCTAACTACTTAGGAGCCCTACCTATAGAATGAGCCACCGTGTCTATCTAGGAGATCCGGTTGATGCAAGAATATTAAAAAATGTGCAATCACCTATGATTTGGGCCTAGAGGGAGATAAATCCAACAAGCCCTGTTCATAGGACCTTATACTGACCTACTGGTCATACTGGATATAGTAATGTAACTATGAATCCAACCATTCAGAGCTCATGGAGTGATAACAAGGACTTTAAAGTGAATTTTGAATTTAATAAAGAGCCAATGTTAAGATATAAAAACTGGTGCAATATGGGAAATTAATCCAGATGAATGATGCATGAGGTAGAACCAGATGACAGGCAGACAAACAGCATAACTTCAAACTGTTTACATACATATTTATAATATATCATACTATATTATTATGCCGTTTATATTCAGAAATGGAAGATAGGCGCCAGTGAAGGAACTTCACAAACACAACAGTAGATGTCTCATCATCTTTGTAATTTTAATGGCTGCCTTTGTAAGACTTATGCTACTTTTTTTGTTACTTATGTCAGTAACAAAATATAAATAACAATAACTTTAAGTTAACAATAACTACAAAGGGACTTTGATGCACAAATCTCAAGATGTGCATGGTGTCAGTTTACAACAAGATATATCTTGGAAAGTTACCACCACCTTGCAGCAAATTTTCTATTTTTCTATTTCTTTTGTGAGTAAGTCTACTACCACATGTCTACCACATGTATATGAAAGCCTTTGGACAGTGAGCAATGTTGTCAACCAGTAGCCTCCAAAGATGTAACACCAGGCACAAAGAATATAATTCATATGACTGTTAATATACAGATGTAATGTAATGTAATGATTCATCAGTGAGTCTGCACTGTAAATACACCCCAGGCTGTTCAGACGAATATGCAATAATATGGTGTATAAGTGACACATAAGCTTATTGGTCACATATATCCATATAAGGATCCATGATTTAGTCTCTCTCATTCATTATCTGTCTTCCCCCCTGCTATCTACCAAATTACAATTTGGGTCACTAGGTTTCAAGATAATTTCTTCTGTGTCTTTAGGCTTAAATGTATGTTCTTTTCTGCCACTAGGGGTCTCTAAATTGAAACAGTGGATGTAAACACAGACTTTTGATGACATTGTAAAGTTGCGTAGGATTACGGGAGTTGTTGTCTTCATTATTAACCACCATTGCCGATTAAAATGTATCTGTTCACAGACGAGGTAATGCATTCAAGTTTTATTCATGTTAATGAAATAGCCGCAGTGTTTCCCACATAATTGCTTAGATTCTAGTGGTAACTGACCAGTTAGCGAGCAAGCAAGCTAACATTGGCCAGCAGCTAAAACCACAGTATCACAATATATTTCACATATATGTGTCCCCTCTTAGATGTTTTCAGCACTGGGTGAAAGGGGTTTGCTGTAACATTACTGTCCGCCGCTGGAGGGTTCGCCAATGGGGATAGGGGTGAAGGGTGGCATCTCAAAGGGAAACTGGTGACGGATGACTGCCGTTGCGGCTCGATTTCGGCCACTGGCCACTGGCGGGTGCCAGTGTGTTTATGGTCTGTTCCCCGACGGATCATTAAACTTTCTGTGATTGCCGTTAGCCATATTCACTGCTTTCTTACTTGCACACTATCAAAGATTCCATCATGCTGGGTATCCATGTATCCTGTGGTGTTACTGTAGCTCCTTCTCCACATTACATGACATGGCAAATGTGATCCTAATAGGATCAAGCCAGAGCAAGCAATGCTGAGGTAGTTTTCCAGCAGCTTGTGTAACTGCTGAGGTTGTGAATATTACAGCAGTGAGGTGAGTGCATTACTGTCACACTGAACCCCATTAAACTCACAAAAGAAATGTTCCCAAACACATTTATTATTACCAAATGTGATGCAATCACCACTGATTAATTATGCACTACTGATACAACTCTGTACAGTGATTCAATATACAGTGAGGAAAATAAGTATTTGAACACCCTGCTATTTTGCAAGTTCTCCCACTTGGAAATCATGGAGGGGTCTGAAATTGTCATCGTAGGTGCATGTCCACTGTGAGAGACATAATCTAAAAAAAAAATCCAGAAATCACAATATATGATTTTTTAACTATTTATTTGTATGATACAGCTGCAAATAAGTATTGGAACACCTGTCTATCAGCTAGAATTCTGACCCTCAAAGGCCTGTTAGTCTGCCTTTAAAATGTCCACCTCCACTCCATTTATTATCCTAAATTAGGTGCACCTGTTTGAGGTTGTTAGCTGCATAAAGACACCTGTCCACCCCATACAATCCGTAAGAATCCAACTACTAACATGGCCAAGTCCAAAGAGCTGTCCAAAGACACTAGAGACAAAATTGTACACCTCCACAAGGCTGGAAAGGGCTACGGGGAAATTGCCAAGCAGCTTGGTGAAGAAAGGTCCACTGTTGGAGCAATCATTAGAAAATGGAAGAAGCTAAACATGACTGTCAATCTCCCTCGGACTGGGGCTCCATGCAAGATCTCACCTCGTGGGGTCTCAGTGATCCTAAGAAAGGTGAGAAATCAGCCCAGAACTACACGGGAGGAGCTGGTCAATGACCTGAAAAGAGCTGGGACCACCGTTTCCAAGGTTACTGTTGGTAATACACTAAGACGTCATGGTTTGAAATCATGCATGGCACGGAAGGTTCCCTTGCTTAAACCAGCACACGTCAAGGCCCGTTTTAAGTTTGCCGATGACCATTTGGATGATCCAGAGGAGTCATGGGAGAAAGTCATGTGGTCAGATGAGACCAAAATAGAACTTTTTGGTCATAATTCCACTAACCGTGTTTGGAGGAAGAAGAATGATGAGTACCATCCCAAGAACACCATCCCTACTGTGAAGCATGGGGGTGGTAGCATTATGCTTTGGGGGTGTTTTTTCTGCACATGGGACAGAGCAACTGCACTGTATTAAGGAGAGGATGACCGGGGCCATGTATTGCGAGATTTTGGGGAACAACCTCCTTCCCTCAGTTAGAGCATTGAAGTTGGTCGAGGCTGGGTCTTCCAACATGACAATGACCCGAAGCACACAGCCAGGATAACCAAGGAGTGGCTCTGTAAGAAGCATATCAAGGTTCAAAAAATCAAAAAAATCATAGATTGTGATTTCTGGATTTTTTTTTTTTAGATTATGTCTCTCACAGTGGACATGCACCTACGATGACAATTTCAGACCCCTCCATGATTTCTAAGTGGGAGAACTTGCAAAATAGCTGGGTGTTCAAATACTTATTTTCCTCACTGTAAGCACAATAATGATCATGTTTTCTTACATTGAACCGATGATTAGGCGCTGTAGATTTCATACTTTCCATGTTTGTGACAATTTATTAAACTAGAAAAATAATGACAGTTTTTGCTGGAAAGTTTGTACATGTAAGATATTAATTTATTCAGTTTGCGCATGACATGCAAACATATTCGATTTCTTTTTGTTGACCATTAAATTCCCTGATGTGTGTTAGTGGGTCAACTTGAAACTATTTCTTTAATGGGCACTTCAGGGTAAACCGGACAAAATCTTTTTGTCTTTTACTATCATGTCGATTGAACTATTGGAATAATAAACACCTCTTTATTGTGTTTATTAGTTTTACATTTTTTTATTCTGTTGCTGAATTGTTACCATATCAAAGGCCTGTAATTTATGACAGAATTACACGCAACAATGCAAGAATTTTATCATAAATTAAAATATAGTCATTTTATGCTGCAAAATGCTCTTCAATCTCATTTATATATATATTATTATTGTACAATACAGAATTCAAAACTATACACAAGACTTATAACTCACACACTGGTGAGATTATTTTATATTACAAGTACACATTATGCCCTGAAAAGATAGGCCAATAACCAATATTATAAAATGCTAAAAATAAAAATTAACATTGTCTGACATATGGCACAATGCAAATGGCTCTCATACTAACTGCATTTTGTAAATGCTTGAGGCAGATTGTTCTCAAAATAGATTACAAATAGATGCTATGGTATCAACTGTTCTGTTTACCTGAAACATTTATAATCCACATTATTCCTAAAAGGAGCAGTGCCAAGATTTCTAAACACACAAACAACACCCCTTGTAAATGATAGGTGACAAACCCACCACTGACAAAAAAACAATAACGGTGTAGATATTGTGGTTGTCAGTGCTGCTGTAGGTTTGGTGCCTCACGTTACTGAAAAGAGGTTTGACGAGGAAGGCGACAAATTGTCAAAAGAACATGTGGATGGAAGATTTTAAATTTGGCTTCCATTTACAATTCTCAGTCAGTCCCTCCAAGATTTGAAAGACAAGAAAAAAAGGGGAAAGAGGGGTAATGACATGCAGCAAAGGGGCCACAGGTCAGAATCAAACCCTGGCCTGCTGCGTTGAGGAGTAAACTTCTATATATGGGCACCTGCTCTACCAACTGAGCTATCCGGGAACCCATATTGTGGCTTTTTTTTAGATTGTTAGGGCCCAAAATGCCTGATTTCGCATGAGCTTTTGTAAAAATTTGCAATAAAAGTTGCAATGTCTTTTGTATTTTTGTTGCAATGAAGTTGCGAGAGACAGTGAAAGTTGCAAAAAAATTCAAACGAAAACTTGTTTTGGGGAGATTCAAATTACTCTGGGGCTGAGTTTTCCTAGTAACCTTACCAAAAAGGCTCAGGATGCTGCAAATGTTGGTATAATATGAAAATGGCTGGTGTATTTAAGACAAAAAATTATAATTTATTGAATGAATCAAATTTGAACATATGTGTCAATGGCTTGTTGATCTTTACATTGTTAGTTAATTGCTGTCCTCAATTTAGGTCATCCTGTAGCCTAAAACAGCCTTTAGGGCTCGGAGGGGGGTTCGCGGCAACGCAGAGGGGTCTGTGGGGGTACGCTGTCGATTCGACGCAGAAGCATAAAACAGCATTTTTTCCTACATCCACCGTGTGTTTGTGTGTCGCTGTGGATCCACTTTTGCAACACGACTGAAGCGTGGTGTTGCGATGCCTTCCGTCGTTCAGACGTGTTTGGGCGTTTCATTAAAAATGTCAGTTTACAGCTCATAGTCAGTTCGTTTTAACTTGTGTTAAGTGTTTCACACAAATGTACAACCATTTTAGGAATGCATTTAACAGTATAAGAAAATATTAATTGCCTATTCAAACATTGAAAGCCATTTCGAAATCTTGTTTTATTACTCAATGCAATCTCAAATCCTCACCAGAAACACCAACAGTCAATATCTTTCTACAAATCCTAGTTTCGTTTGTTTTCTGGACTACTAGGTGGTCATGGAAGAGATCGTTAAAACAATAAATTGTCTTGTAAGCGGAACCAAAGTTTCACAGGCACTGTTGTGGTACAACAAAGGACCTACAACCTTGTGCTTTCATTGGATAGTCGCGTTGTGTTCAACGGATTAATTTGCATAAAGATGAGCATCGGCCAGCTTTTTGACGCGCAGCATTTTTTCAAATGCAGCACCGCCTTCCCGAGATGCTTTGCGGGCGCGTTAAAGTCGCCATAGGAATAAAGTGGAGTGCGGTGTGACAGAAGTGTCACACGATCAGGTGGATCTGCACGGTATGTGCGATGCAGAGAGCCAACAGGATTGAAATTGCAGCAGCTTTCAGCGACTTCAAAGTCAAAAACCTTTACAGCGTACATTGATGTTAAAATGTATACAGGTTGGTAGGACAGTCTGAAATATTTTGCATGGTCTTTCGCTGTATGTATTGTTGGTAAATGTGAGATGTTCGAGTCACACACGTCTCGTCTTCATATCAGAAACAAGGAAATGAATTTGGTGATGTACGTGTGACATCAACCCGTTCTCACTCCCGCTTGGTCATTGGCTCTCAGAGTCACATACTGATACAAAATCTGACACATGGGACTGCTGTGATTGGTTGGAGTCGCGGGAAACTCTGGTTATTGGTAAAATTTGCGGAAAAGTTGCGGTGATTGGTCCAAATTGCAAGTCACACCAAATTCATGGTGATTGACTGAATTCATGTGAATTGATGCGATTGGACTGCTCAGTAGCAAAGAATTGCATTTGTTTTATGTTTGAATGACCTTTTTTGTAAATCTCTTATGGAGTTTACATTTGAATTAAAGTAATAGTTTGACAGTTTGGGAAATGTACTTTCTTGCCAAGAGTTAAATGAGAAGATTGATATCACTCACATGGATGTACTGTGAACATGAAGACCGAAAACAGGGGCAAGCTAGCCTGGCTCTGTTTAAAGGTAACAGAATATGCCTACCAACACCTCTACAACTTATTAATTAGCACAGTACATCCTGTTTGTTTAATTTGTACAAAAACCCAAGTGTTAACAAGTCAACCTAAAATGAAAAGTTGTGGTTTTATAGCCAAGAAATAGTGCAGCACACAACCTCATGTAACATAGAAAGCGTTGATCAGTGAGCTTTAGAGGTGCTGATAGGCCAGATTGTCCCTCAGGACTTCTCGCCATGTGGAAGGGAGTGGTCTCGCTGAAAGAGCAAGCTCACACCCTTCCTAAAGCGATGGTCCCTAACACTGTAGATAATTACATTACAGCAACTGTTTCCTGTCAGGATCCAGAAGGCAAAAAAGGAAAAGTTACACCAGGTGTATCCCACCACGTTCCCGAGCACAAACACTGCGATGGGAGAGAAGGATGCTGTGAAGGCGAATGTAAGTATGCCAATTGTCTTGGCAGCTTTGATGTCTGAAAAGGAGGGCCTGTGAGAGCACCCTCCCGCTCCTCCCCCTGCGTCACTCAGACTCCCCTCTGAAAGCAGTTTGCGTTTTCGGGAGTACTGTCGGATGCTAGTGAAAGACACAATGTTTACTGCTAATGTGCCACCGAGCAGTGTGAAGTCAAATGCTGGGAATAACAGCAAAATGTTGGCATCAGGTGGCAGCTGGCTTCCGAACAATAGTGGGGAGTAGTTACACATACGACTGCACTCATTGTACTCCAAAGTGAAGTTGCTGCTGAAGATGAGGGGTGCAAGAGCCAGCAGGAAGCTGGCAGCCCAGGAGAGCAGGATGAGAAGCAGAGTTCGTCTCCGGGTCACCAAGGCGTCCTTGTGGAGTGGCCACAGGATGGCCACGCTTCGCTCCAGTGTCATGAGGAAGATGGTGCTGATGGAGACAAAGGTGCATCCAGCAAACACAGGGCCAATCAGCATGCAGGGCTGCCAAGGACTCACCAGTCCCCCGAAAGAACTGGAGGTGGCTGGGGAAGTAGAACTACCCTGGTACCAAATAGGAGGTGAGCTGGTCACCATCAGAGAAATCTCAGTGTAGACGGAGAAAGGGACCACGAGGACACCGACCATCATGTCTGCTATGGCCAGAGACACTGTCAGAAAGAGACAAGAAGAAGAGAGCTAAGGGGACACAGGGGCTGTTATCTTGGTAATACACTTCCAGCTATTTTAGTTAAAATTTCACTATGAAATGGAAAAGGGCCATGTAAATACATTTTTCCTTTCATTTTTTTCTGTATTAAATCACTTAGTGTTTTGATAAAAACATTTTTATTTGTATTTATTCATCATTTCTAATCAGTGCACCATTTCAATTATAAATGTACTACAATAAATTACTAAGAACTTCTTAGATCTATGTAATTAGAAGGTCTTTGGTGTTGGCAGATTGATATATTCTTCTTTAACAATATTGATTTAGATAGAAATATGAAAGTCCATTTTTCCACACTTGGTTAGTTTGAATAACTTTCTGAAATAACACATTTGCTTTGAGCATTGAGTGGTTAGACATTAAACAAAATGTACCTTTCAGGTATCCCTGTGGTGTTCGGGACTGCCTTGTTTGCACAAAGACAGTGAGGGTGATCACATTTCCAACCACGATGGCAAATGCCAGGCTGACCATGAACACCACTGCCAAAGTACGATTTAGAAATCCACAGCAACACAGGGTGCAGAGAGGGGCCAGTGACTGGCCTGAACCGAGTCCTGCCTGAGCAGCTGCAGTCAGGTTAAACAGACAGTCTGTAGTCGGCAGCAGAACTGCTGTACTTCCAGGAACAGTGACGTTGGGAAGCAGAGCAGTCATGGCCCAGGATAGACCGGTTAACCCCTCGAAATGTGTTGGTTGCAGGGCCCCTCAGGAAACCATGTCCTGGACTGGGACACTATACTGATGAAAATGAAAAATATATGGATGCAGTTAAATTGTCTGTCCAAATAACGATCAAACCTGGTTACGCATAAAGTATGTCATTAATCTGCAAATCAAGCACAGTCAGCCATAGTTTTATGGCTCAACTTTCTCTCACTTAAAAACAAATCAACACTCCCATCAACCATCAGTCTATCTTGTCACACAGCAGTGTTCACACCCATATTATATTATACCCCAGGATATTGCAAGTAAAATGTTTTACCTGAGCACACTTACTGTACAAAAGCAAATGCATTAAGTCTTTTTTTTAAGAAATTGTACCCCTTTTATACATTGTTTTATGGTAATGTTGTGTTAGGTATCAGCCAAGCACATAATCCAATAATGAATGGAGGGTGTGGAGCAGTAAAGACTTAAAGACTTAAAAACACTAGGGTACGTGCAATGTTTTAAGGTGGCGTGTTTATGGTGCAATTTACCCTAATGTTTTAGATAAACGGCTGAATCTTTTTTAGATGGTACATATATACAGTATATAGGTTTTGGTGCAAAAAAACAGGCATATGAATGCTAGTCTTTTATCGAAGATTTCTTAACAGAGAACGGTCAGTGATTTTTCTACTGTATTTTGGTTACATGTGGTTCTTGTGCCCGAACATTGTTGGAAGCACCTCGATGCTGTCAGTGCCCTTGGAGAGTAAGTTCAGTGCCAAATGTCTTTCTCCACTGACAACTCAATACACAAGTCCTTCAGTCATTTATGCTGCTCACTGGGCTGGAGAGCAAGAAGGTATACACATCCAAGAAAACAAAGGGTAACAGGAATGGACATATTCAGACCAGAGCAAAACCAAACCAAATCCCATGTTCTCACTCTGGCTTTGGGCGTTGGAACAGTCAACGAAACATCACAGCTGTAAGACCTGAAATTCTTTAATAGTTATCAGCAGTGAATAAGCCTCAGAATAATGAGAGGTTCTTGTGCAGCAGAATAATGAACATTTGTGGGTGTGCGGTCTATGACCAGCATATTGTTCAGGATGTAATGACGACTTAAGACGAATTGCATATGAAAGGACTGGAAAGCTTGTCTGCCCCACAACTCGTTTACATACTGTAGCTTGATTACTTTAAATTTCAGTCTTCCTTCTACAAATTAAATTCAAAGACACTGATGGTAACACATGGGAATTATCGCTACAGACAACCAATTCAAAAACACATGCAGTGTTAGCAACATGGAAAATAAAATGCATACACAAAGTTGAAATTGTTCATATTTTTAATCAAACACTAATAAACAGTGCCAAAATATTTACCCCCAAGTAACTACAAAAGCCCTTTTGGCTTCATCTAGCTGTTAAAGTCAAGGCTTTTTGTCGTTCAGATAGGTATGCTATTTTACGTTAATGTTCCTTATGGTTTTATTCTGACTCAGAAATGACAGCACATTTTCGGAAAGAAAAGGATTCAGTCATTTCCAATGAGAACATAACACTGAGATATGCATCAAACTTTAAACCAAAAGGCCTTGAAAATTACCATGAATAGGGTTAGGGGGTAATAAACAAATACTGTTATTTACTTAATAACAACTTCACAACGTCATCAAAAGTCCAGTTTTACCGTCCATTGATTTGGTTGAGAGACCCCTAGCGGCAGAAAGTTACATATTGTACGTTTAAGTTGAATTACTAATGTTAACTAGCATTTTAGTTAGCAATAATTAGCCTGTGTCTATGTTATCTCCTTACATATACCTACGCTCTGTCTCTGCAAGATTCGGAATGATTGAGATTTCTCTTGGCACAGCTACCAGAAGACTTACAACTTTCAGACATGTTGCTAACGTTACATTTACGTCGTCTCTCTCAGTTGGAGGCTGCGCAGTAACGCTCAGCACTCACCGGAAAAGTGCTTCTAATATCCTTCACTGGTCTCCGTCCAGAGCAACGGGATCTGTTGGTCCAGTTTATATACTGTCTATGGTTTCTCCCATGTCATGTCTTGTTTTACTGCCTGTCTTTTGTTTTCCCGCCTTTGGGATTGTCTGCCCCGCTCTGATGACTTTCACCTGTTCCCCAGCCCTTGTGTCACCTGTCCCTTGTTTCACCCTTGTTTACTTGTGTATTTAGTCTGTATGCTTTCGGTGTCTGTCATTGGTTTATCGTCTGTCTTTTGTGTAGAGTTCTGTCATGTGTGTTACTGTTTTTGTGCTCCTGGATTTTTCACCTTTCCTTCCTTGTTCCTGTTTCTTTTGAATTATTTTCTCCTGCTTACACGTTTTTAAGTCTCTTTGTGTTTTTATTAAATTGTTATTTATTCAAACTGCTTCTCACTCCTCGCCTTCCTGTACTTGGGTCCAAGCCTACAACCTGACACTTCCATGTCAAACATGTCTCCTAGAAATTATATGTATGTAGCACCAAATTATGTTCAGAGGCAATGTTTTTGTGAGTTAATGATTCTGCATTCAGCTCGCCCACTTTAAACAATTAATGTCTTGGAATGAGCACATAGCATTAATTTGTATGAATGAATGAATGAGCTGTATTTGTGCCTCCCGTGAGAATACAGCTTGGGCAAAAAGAGTGTGCCAAATGGCTACCCAACTGTCTGATTGATACCATTGATACCATTATTTGTAGCCTTTATACTGTTGTATACTGTTGGCTTGGTAGAAATACTTTGATTAATAATAAAATAAACCTAATAATTTGAATATAGGCCGTGAGTTTTTCCAGAGTAACTTCCACTACATATTCAGCCAGGCTTTGGTTCATAAAAAATGACCTCATTAATAGAGTACAATTTGACATTTTTCAGAAATCAAAACAGAACGAGCTCTACATTTTAATTTACTTCATTTTGATTGTTCTTGAAGATTTTCTAATCTTCTAAGCCTACATGAAAAAAGCAAGTACACTTTTTACATTCTCCTTATGACTTTCAAAGTGTCAAAAATAGTGCATCTTGCTGTATTTTTATCTACAGGTGAAAATTAGCACCACAACACGCTAAGTTTCCTCTCTGCCTTTCTTTTCTGCCTTTCTTTTCTCCACACTTGTCGAGGAGTAAACCTCTATATATGGGCGCCTGCTCTACCAGGTGAGTTACCCAGGCGCCCACTTCAGGGCTGTTTTGGCACAAACATTATACAAAAGCGCTTAAAACATTTGGATGTGATGCAGCTACCCATGTTTTGTTTAATATAATTTTGTTATCAATATTTTTTTAAAGGAGTTGATACCAATTAAGTAGCTTGTAAGTATCAAAGTATCGATACCACACTATCTCAGCACCCCAAACAAGATTAGGGTTAAGAAAGGAGTTTGCTATTTTTGTCGGCTGTGTCTTAAACTAACAATTAAAGGTGCTGTAGGTAGGATTGTGAAGATCCAGGACTTAGCCAAAAAATGTGAACATCGACAACTTCTCAGTCCCTCCTCCCTTTCCGCTAAAGCCCAACAACGGTCTCCTAAGCCCCTCCCCCCAAAAGGGAATGAATACGTGTGCATGAGCAGTGATTGGCACACAGTTAGACACCCCCCTCTCCCAGCCCTGATTGGTGCATCTGAACAGGGAGCAGTGGATTTTTGCAAATCGCACTACAGGCTGTAGGTGGTGCCAGAGGAGCAGGATTCTTTTTTTTATTACCTCCTTCATGTAGTTCTACTGGAACATATGGTCAGTTTACCAAATATGACAGAAAGTTAGTTTTATAAGCTTACCTACTGCACCTTTAATGCTGGCTTTTTGCCAAAGATCTTTCAAGTAGCTTGCATAACCTTAACTACAGGTGCCACGCACAGATTAATTTCACATTTTAATACTCAGATATGCTGTACTAAATGTAATCCTGGGTTTAGCAGAATCATCCTATATTGTTCTGTTTGGTGAAAGTCAGATTGTGAGAAAATCCTTGGTATTCACTTCATACTTTGACAGTAATATACTCAGCTCCAGCAACAATGGTACAATTTCAAAACTCAGTTGATCAAGGCCAGGGTTTACAAGAGAGTGTAAAAGTGTTAACATTATGAAAGAATTGTGTGATAATCCTTCCCTTTAAAGTACTAAATGAATCATAGTGTATCCTTTAACTCTGCTTTATATGTTTATGAGTAGATTGTGAGTCATTCAAATACATAGGTTATATGCAGCAAAAAATGGGGATGTTAAAAAGTAAAAAATGTTTAAACACATACACTGGCTTGTAAAATGGGTGGCATTTAAAAAAAAAGCTTTAGGCAATAGTTTTCATGTCATAACAGAGCAATTCTGTATTTTTAATTTAACTAGTGGTAAAAAAAAGAATATATTTTTGGGAGTATAGGGGATGAACCTTATTAAGGGGCTTTCTGCCTTTACCTTGAGTGAAGATGACAGGCGGAAGTCTTCCCTGTGGCAAGACCTCAGGCGTTGTGAGACAAGCAGCTGAGAGCAAAGAGCACACGCACACACAGCTTTACGATCAGTACAAATAGAGAGAACCCAACATCTTTACGATCAGTACAAATAGAGAGATCTCTATCTCTTATTGTTTCTAAATGCAGCACACTTAGGCAGTTCAACATGTTTGCTTTAACTGTACTTGTGTGATTTTGCTATTTTGAGGGTTGTATCTAGTATATGGTTTAATGCACTTATTGTAAGTCGCTTTGGATAAAAGCGTCAGCTAAATAAATGTAGTGTAATGTAACATTCCATTTCCATTTCCGCCACAATTTTGAATTTCAAAATACAGTACCAATAAACTAACATCTCTTCAAACACTTAGGGCCCTATCTTGCACCCGAAATTGCCTTTGTACACCGACGCACGTATCATTCCTATTTCGCACCCGACGCACAGCGGACTTCTCCTTCCACAGACTCACGTCGGTAAATTAGGGAATGTACTTGCGCTCCCATCAAAAAGAGGAGGCGTGTTCCGGTGCACACGTTCCTTGGTGCTATTTTGCAGTTTCAGAAAACAATTCCGCCACAGAGCAGGAAAAACCTAGTCTAAAGAGAGAGAGACTATAGTGAGGTAATCTCGGTCTAATTTTAGACTACATTGCAAAAATATCACCGCGCATTCATAACCTTGTGATTCAGTGAGAGTGAGCCCAAAACATTTGAAAATGTGTTTTTGTGACATTTCTTTATTTACATTTTGTCAAAAAGAAAAATCAATAGCAAACGTCGGTCTCCGCAGCTGTGAACCGCAGCAAATCCGCCATTATAATAGCAATCCGCCATGGAACATGGCGCCTGCTTTTAAAGGGAATGTGAGATAACGATCTGATTGGTTTATTGCATGTTATGCCCAAACCAAACCTATAAGTAATGTAGCTACTTCAGACCAACCCATATTAGATTTGCGTCGGGCGTCGGGCGCAAGAGTCATTTATCTGGCATGCAACAGCGCCCGAGATCTGCCCACAAAGCTACTCAAAACGCAAGCATCAAAGCCAAACGCAATTGCGTTTGGCGTTTGATAATTGTGTTTGGCTTTGATGCTTGCGTTTTAGATCCTTAAAATAGGGCCCTTAATGTTTAAGCAGCATAAATAAGTTTTCTTCTGTTTGAGTAACATATGCTAAAAAACGTAAAATATATTGGTGACGTTGTCTTTTTATAGATTTGCATCTTTAGTAGGAACAAATGGTCTTGGGACTGAGAGCCATGGGTAGGTTAGTTGGAACGTATCAAGAAACAGTAGCTTAGCCTGTAGGGACCAGGGGCCATTTCAGAAAGGAGGTTTAACAAACTGAGTCTAACCCTGATGTCTGAGTTGATTTACCCTGAGATGGGAAACTCTTGAGTTTTCGGTTCCAGAACAGCTGATTTGAGTTGGTTCAATCAACTCAGAGTAGGTTCACTCAGCGTCAAGCGCGCACCACCACTATAAAAAGGCAGCATGAATGGAGCATAGACAGTATATAAACTGGACCAACAGATCCCGTTGCTCTGGACGGAGACCAGTGAAGGATATTGGAAGCACTTTTCCGGTGAGCACTGAGCGTTACTGCGAGAGAGACAACGTAAATGTGACGTGAGCAACCTGTCTGAAAGTTGTAAGTCTTCTGGTAGCTGTGCCAAGAGAAATCTTAATCATTCCCAATCTTACAGAGACGGAGAGCGTAGGTATATGTAAGGAGATAACGTAGACACAGGCTAATTATTGCTAACTAAAATGCTAGTTAACATTAGTAATTCAACTTAAACAGCTAATGTAAGTCAAAACTGCCTGCGAGCTTCTCCTATGTCACTATGCGACAGTAAGTCGTGTGGTTATGACACAATTGTTAGCCATAACATGAGATACAAAGTAATGGAGCCTTTTATACATTGTCGTGTTTCTTTAGAAATTAACAATGGACAAAAAAGTCTTTAAACGCTTCAGATGTAAAGTTATTCGCTATCAAAGTGACGTCAAAATGAATGTCAGTCAATGGAATGCTGACATCAGGTGATCGTTTGGTAGCATCAAAATGGTGCCATAGGAGGTTTGAGTTCTGAAGCGAAGCTTACCCCCTTGGAATGGAGCCAAGATACTACAATTCACCATGCTAACAACCACAAACAAACTGGTCGACAGAAATATTCATGCACAAATACAGCAAGTTTGAACATTCATTTAAAAAGCAAAAGAGTGAATTTGCGTGGGAGAAAATTGCTGCTAGAGTAAATGCGTAAGTTCCAATATAGTGTATTAATATCATATTTAATCACAAGTATCATATTACTGGTGAAATGGTATTGACCCTACTACTGCGGGTGAAAAAATACTCGGTACTGAGGCTGCAGCACCTAACAGAATTATTATTAATCTTTTATTTCAAAGGATTTACATCATTCACCTGCAATACTGTGGAACTCCTTTTTAATGGCTCTTACTTTTTTGTGGCCAGGCAACACATCAGTCATACTCTTCTAACGGCGCTTTGCTACAGTGGCTTTACTAATATGCTCCGCATCACCAATGTTGTAAAGAAAACCGTTTACAATTTTTTTTTATGTGACACAAAGAATGTGCTGGGATGTAAGAGCATGTCCACGATGGGTGACGTTAGTGATATGAGGACGGATAAGGTTATGTAGGATACATAACTGATAGACTGGGAAGAAAAATGATACCTCAAATAGGTAGGCTAGTATCTGGAAATGAAAATGCATCTATAGTCGGGGCCTCAATATCATCTCCCGACGTATGTTTAACACCCTGCGAAGTAATACAGCTTTTTCATCAACGGGATCGTTGACAAAAGGAAATGCCATGTTTTGAGAAAAAAAAAGTTTTGTAATCTGCCTAACACAGTTAATAAACCAACACTGAAACTCAAGGTTTATTGAAGAAAACCTGCTCCCAACCAGAGGCTTGTACTACGAAGTAAAATTTGGCATTAACGAGGTAACTTCAGGTTCAACCCAGGGTTTTCTGCACCACGACGGTGGATCACTTGTTACCGGGAACACCTAACCTGGTTAGGAGCAGGTTAAGTTGGAGATTAGAGATCAACTGGTGTTAAAGCAACGCCTACTGAATCAATACTTGATTGATAGCGCTTGATAACAGCTTTCCTCCTGTTTTAGGAAGCAGCGACTTTATTGCGTTTTGCCTGCAAAACCGTGTCTGTGTTCTTCATATTTATGTAGAATTATAATTTCCTCTTCTTATATAAAATATGTATAAATATATATAAATAGAATGTGCAAGCAAACTCTGACCCATGCATACGCACATTTTGGCGACGCAGATGGTGAGGTGGTGAACTGAAGTCAGACTGCAGAAAGTAAATGTGGGAAAAACGATTACTAATATCATCCACATTATCATGAAGATAAATCCAGCAGTGTTATTTGCGCTTGTACTGAGTGATAAATGTTCCATAAACACCTTGTAAAATCCAACTCAAATCTTAAATAAAAATTAGCTCTTAATATTAATCGGCGGACTCACAGAGTCCGCTACGGAGCGCAGGAGGAGGAGATGGCCCAACTGCATGGGATACAGGATAGCATGAAATACCTTAGCATTAGATAACTGCAGAACACAGTGTAAATAACTAAATATATGTCTTTAATACTGTGCATATATCATCAAATGTCAAAGTCTGGAAATACAGCCCTTAAGCTCTTGCGCAATTGTTACCCTTAATGTCCTCGTTATCGGTCCGTACTTTAATACTGTTCGTGACCAAACCTGCATGAAGAAAAGTGTGTTTGCCTATTACACTTTTGTCTTCAAATTGTATCTCGGGGTGGGGGATACCATCAGTTCATGCTGTGATTTTGGCCAAGTGTTAGCAATCACAAATTGTTGTAAACGTATAAATACTGCGGTGACACCCGTGCGTAATGTTGCAGGAGGACTACGCTAATGGAAGAATCAGGAGAGAAAGAGACTTCAGGGACCACAACGATGACAATGATTTAAATTCCCTAAAACTGCGCTCTTGGATCTATGTACTGAATTGGGTCCAGTAGAGAGGGCAACTTGCTGGAACCGTGCCATCCCGGTCTAAATACAGGTCCTCACCACTCTGGGGGCAACCGGCTGTTTCCTGAGGGAAATGGCAGACATCTAAATGTTTTATATAAATATTGTAATCTTCAACTTTAACACTAAGGCTTGTTTGGATATAATATGTAGTTCTGTTAAATCTTATCATATAGGTCTGGTATATCGAAGCTGTCCCTGAGTGCCATAATGCCTGGCGTTTTGGACAGTATTATTAATATAGGTAGTCTATAGATCAGGTTTCCCTACACTATGGGAGAACAGGCTGAAATTATATTAAATTTGCAGCAATTCACCAGCGTCTGAGAAGTTTTTTTGCTTTTTCCCCACCAGTCGTCATGATTCGGCGTAACGAAAGAACAACTGCCAGGGTCATTAACATACTGATCAACACTCATGAGGAGCTTTGCATTAACTATTTATGGTTAAAAATGGGCGTGTACAGGGCGGGATAAGAGGCTGATTCACGTACGCACATTTGTGGGTAATCTGTGATTTATAAAGGGAACATTGATACAGATTTTTTTATATATTATATATATTTTATTATTTTAGATTTTATAAATCAGATTTTTTTTTTGCCATACAACATTTTTGGCTTTTGGGCATACGTACACTTTTAATAAGGATCCTACGCACAGTTTTATAAATGAGACCCCTGGCCTGGGAATGGGAGGGTGGCTGGTATTACTTAACAAGTTGGGTGGAAGTAGGGCTGGGCAATAAAACGATAACGATATGTATCGCGATAGACACATAATCAATATCAATAGAAAATGCGGTCGATAAAACGTTCGATAACTTGTTTTTCTTCATCAGAAGAAACCAGAGGTTGTGAATCAAGTTTGGTTGCATGAACAAAGGCCCTCACTCTCTGGCAACCTGGCAACGTGGGGAGTGACACTCTAACAGCCAATCATGTAACAGTATCTTTTTTGGTTGCGCCACATCGCTGTTTCGTGTTCTTCAATAACAGAACCGGCGTGGAGTGGAAAGTGAGTGCCGCAGCGAGCGAGGAAATTGTTGATAAAACAGGAAAAGTCAGTATGGCAGTTTTGGGGATTTTATAAGTCTGACCGTAGTCAGACCAATGTCGTCAGACCGTCGTCCCCACCAACACTGGTACGACCACAAACTTGTTTTACCACTTTAGCCGCGCTCACACTTTCGAGCACAGCCGTATTCGCCATCAACGTCCAACAACATCTGCAGCTGCAACACGGCACAAGCAGCAGACCACCATGGAGAGGTTCTCTGCATCAGCGCCTTACTAAACGCTACAAAGAAATAACGAAGGCAGACGTGCTGAGCACTGTCCAGAAGCCAGGTTACCAACCTAGCACTAAACCTGCAGAAAATAGTTCCTTCTCAGGTTTCTTATATTTAGCTAACACTTTGCACTATTTTATGACACTTTATTAAGTATTTCTTACTTATTCTTTAATTTTGCACCTTAATGTTAAGAGATAATTGTTAAGTGTTCATTGTGATTTTAGACCTGTTTACATTTTAATTATTTGAGTGTTTTCCATGGTTGTGTTGACATTTCTGCTTTTATAACTGAGGGGATTATAATCAGAGCAGGGTTAAGTTTAAAATAAAAATGTTTAAATTTAATATATTTTTCTCCTGGTCCTTATTTTAAATAGGTCATAAAAAATATCAATAATTATCGATATAGACCGATATGAAAAACTTATATCGTGATACAGTTTTCAACCATATCGCCCAGCCCTAGGTGGAAGTTGGTTTGTAAAGAGAAGAAAATGACACAGATAAAGCAGTCACGTTACTTGATTGTCATTGGCTAACAACACTGGCCCCTTTTAATTGAATTAAAGCAGGTTGTTTTAAGTCAAATACTGCAGATTGGAACAACCGACCAGAATAAACATTGATATAACCTAGCGCCATGCGAATCACACAAGCTCAAACCAGCTTTCATTAGCCATTTTTGATCACATGTGCAGGAATAAACCTCATATTGAACTTATCCCCTTTCATGAAGACCACAGTTTGTCGTTCTCTTGGGACCATTGTGCCGCAATAGCTGCGTTTAGGTGTAGGTTGTTCATGCGTGCAATGAATTACCTTTGACAAGCCTGTGTCCCTGAGTGACAGGTCAGGCATGTGTAGAAAGAATGGGGGCTTGGTCGGAGCTCTCAGGCCAGGTCGCCCGATTCACAGAAGGGTAATTTACAGTAATGATGGACAGGCTGGCTCAGATCCGCCTGAGGCTGTCTGCCACAGAACATGAGCAGAAAGACAACTTTCTCTTCACATGTTCTAGCCTGTCATTCTGTCTGTGTTTGTTTGTGTTTGTCAGAGAAGTGCCCAAGCAACACATTCATACACACACAAACACAGATACAAACACATGACAAGTGTTACTTACTTTTTATTGTTGTGTTACCTTTCCCTGAGTTAGTGTCTCGCCCACTGTGGGAATACGTTTTCTCTGGCAGCATTTAACCTTGCTATGCATCTGCCTCCTAACCGTAGTTTTACTGTAGTTTTTAAAAACATAACCTATAGAAGTAAAGAATTTTATAGTTAAAGCTGTAAAGGGTCACCCATCGTCCCAGGCCATGTTGTTCCCATGTAAAAAACAAACAAAAAAATCATTCAAAACAATAATAAATACTCTTATCACATACACTGTCACATTATGTAAGTCATAATTCTAAAATAAATGATTATACAGTACATATATTCATTTCAGTATCAAAACTCTTAGCCCATTATTCCTGTCTTGTTACCCAATAATATTAATATTGTACCCAATAATTATTATATAGCTGCTCAGTAATTAAATACTTGCATTGTAATTTAGTCCCTCTTAAACATCACATTCTGAACCCCTTGTCCCAACCTTTAGTCTTCTTCTCTTGTACTTGCATATAGGTAGCCAATAAGTATTTTATTAAAACCCTGTATGCACTAAATAATTACAAAGTAACTTGCGGGTTGTAATATACCAAATTGAAAAGATAAAAGGTTCAGTTAATTCCTGAAACATAATGTGGGCATGTGTGTTCCAGTCTAAATTGCACACTGCTAATGGACGTCACGCCCACCTCAGCTGTTACATTCCCAGGGATTTCTTTGCAGTGTAAATGTGCCTCTTGGGCTAGCATTGCTCATTATCAGTCACTTAATTTAAAAAAAATCTGCCAATCACAATTATATAGAAACCTTTCACTCCAAAGATGTACAGTACTTGTCAGTTTTGAAAATGTATAACATCCATTAATATCATTGAAGAGCACTAAGAGTTAAGCGTTCTAAGCAAAATAATTAGTGCATACGTGTGTGCAGCCTGACACATACATTTTTAATCAACGCTCAAACATAAGTTTCTTTTAAAAAAACTAACAAATGCAGAAATGTTTTCTCCTTGTGTGATATTGATATGGAAACCAGCTGTCATGTAATACCACATACACATTTAAAAAAATATATGATGGGATATTCTTACCAGCATTTCCACTATTATGGACCACAGAGCAGTTGAGGTTGCAGACGGAGCTTCATAACAGGAAAACAATCCAGTATGAAAGTGCTGACTTAGAGGAAGTAAAATCCAGTTAAAAATCCTGAAAGTGGAAATGTAGTCCTCATCATTCATTCTCCATAGAAGCACACATTAAGCACAAAGCCTTTCACACACTCCAGCTCTCTGTCCCTGTGATTCAGCCTCTCATCTTCCTCCGCCTTCCTTCGTTTTGTGGAGCGCTCAACCTCCAGTCCCCACTCCACTGCTTCCCCCTCCCCTCTCCTACCCTCTCTTCCCCTCACCTTCGGAATGGCTTGCAGTCCTTTTCACATGCACATGCTCTTCACTTCTAGCTTCAAGGTAAAGTCCACAGAAGCTCCTTTCTCTTTTTTATCTCCCACATTCGCCCTGACGTGCCTCCAAATCTTCTCCCCCTTGTTCCTCAATGAATGTATTGATGCTTTGTATCTTAGAGACTCCATCACTGTTGAACTCATGCTTTCAGTCCGCACTTTATTATATTCAATTAATTCTTTACTATGTCCTTAAGCTTATTTTAGCATCAATTTCTTTACTTTGCTGTACACCTTCACTCTCTTTCCTTTCACATGTCCAAACTGATGAACGTGTTCTACGTTTTTACGCCTTGAATGGTGTAAAAAAACAAAAAAGATGCAGAATGAATAAGAAAGACAGAGATGGAAATAGAGTCGGAGAGAGATACTACATTGCGCTAATGAGAGGTGACACTATTACAGTATGAGACGGGGTAAAATGCATCCATCCTCTCTTGGGCATTTGTCCGGCTTTGCCCCTTATGGCCTTGGCCCGTGTGCACAGCTTTGTCTAACACAGGGGTCATGTCCCATCCTCTTTTTTTGTCCCCAGGGAGTAGACACAGCACTCAAGTGAGACCCCTGACCTCAGTTATGATTTGAAACACTGAACAACACATTTACAGGACACATCACTGATTTGCCCTTGCCTTCATACTACCTCTGACAAATAAAAAAATCCAAGTCATTCAACAGCAAAAACATTTAAACTGAAATGTAAATTAGAGCTCGCGTTCCGATTTATGAACGCTGAAGAAATGTTGATGAGGCCGAAGCGAAGGAATAAACTGCAGTGTACATGCTGAGCATTGTTATGTAACTTAATCCTCAAGGGTTTTCGTAAACCTCCCAAATAAATAACTACTGGGAATATTCCATATTATAACAAGGGTCATTTTGTATATCTGATTCGGCCTTTCAGCAAGATATAACCTGGCTTCTGGTTGATGACATACAGGATGGGGTCCCAGTAGCCTGAGTGTCTGGTCTTGTACGTAATAGATAAGATCTGGTAAAAGCCATGCTATGAATGATACAACACAAGGCTGCATTTACCTGTATGATTAAATTCTCTCTGAGTTGACAATGACTGCCACTGTTTCATTTGTAATGCAGACAGTAACTTATTTTCCTCTATGAAATGATTTCTGTAAGGGATTACTTTGTGGTAAAGCTAAATTGTTTTATTGAAATGCTACTTTTATTCATTTTTTTAAACAAATTTAAGTACATTTTATTTCTCACATGAAATTGTACAAGGTACAATTCCAGTGAAATGTTATCCAATCAGCTCCTTCAACTTGTGCATGATTTATCATAAAGCAATATAAGCATGTACAAGATGCGTCTTGGTGGCCTCTGGGTCTAAAATGCTAAACATATAACTGCAATGATGTTGTGTCTGGCCAATTTTCTGTCACATGTCTACAGCTCTACTATCACAAAAAACTATACATGAATGTGTAAAAAATGCTCTACCAATTAATCTAGAGATGATATTAACAGATTCCTTAGTAAACTTGTGCAAACTATGACCTGCTGGTGGTGCTAGATGAAAAGTCTGGATAAACTATTTAAAATATATATTAAAATATATCAACAAAAAAAATATATCAAAAAAAATATATATATAAATATATATAAATATATATATATATATATATATATATATATATATATATATATATATATATATTTCTATATCGATAGATCTGATCTATATATATATATATATATATATATATATATATATATATATATATTAGATCAGATCAATTATGAGAGCACTTGCTTCAGGGGATTTAATGCTGTAAAGCTTTGGTAACACTGCCACCATGAAATGACTTAATTTGAAATCTGTTTGATTTTCAACATCTTCACATCCAATTATAAGCTTGCTTATACTGATGATTTATCTTGAGGCTCCTAAGAATGCATTTTCAATTCTTTTGCACAATTTACTTAACTTTCAAGTCCAATATATGAATCTGAAATCTATCTAGTCAGGCTTGTTATATGTGGGAACGTGTATATTACTGACTGCATGGAGGAGAGGCTTCCCTTCCATGCAGTCTCTGTACACTTTCTGTGTCAGTATTCATGTGCATACTGTAACTATATAAATACACACTCACACACACATTTGTACATATTATATGTGTGTAAGAGGATTTTTATTATATTTTTTAAGGGGTGATAGAATGATTATATAAGGTATGTCACACTGTTCCTTAAGGTCTCCTAATAGGGTATGTAACATTGTTTGGGCTGAAAATTGCTCAAATGCTATTTTATGGGTCATATTTCGTTATTAAAGCACCCATATTATGCTCATTTTCAGGTTCATAACTGTATTTTAAGGTTGTACCAGAATAGGTTTACATGGTTTAATTTTCAAAAAACACCATATTTTTGTTGTACTGCACAGCTCTCTCTTACTGCTGCAGATCCTCTTTTCACCTGGTTTCTGTTTTAGCTACAGAGTGAGACCTCTTTTCATCTTCTTCTTCTGTACTATCTTTGATTGCACTTGCACATGCTAACGCTACGAGCTAACGGTTGTGGTTAGCCAGCTCCTTTCGGACTGTCACAGTCCGAGCTGATTTTGAACAGCTCACTAGGAGACTGAAGGTAGGACACATTCAGAAACCCGTATCTCCCTCAAAACAGCATGGATGGATTTTTTTCAAAGTTTGTATGTGTGTGGAAGCACCAGAGACACAAAAGAACACCCCAAATCCCAGAAAAAGTGATTTTTTCATAATATGGGCACTTTAAATTCACTTCTGAGACTTTTTTATGCAAGAAATCAACTATATAAAGCTCAAATATGGGCCGTTTTACAAAAATTGCTGGCTAATTGCAAATTTGGTAAGACGTGTCAGACTTTAGGAGCTCCACACAGTCTGACGAGAAAGCAGCAACCTCCATACCCAGTGAAAGTCACCATTTCCTCGGTTACTGGACTACCGGGGCTTGGGACTCCGCGGAGCTGACTGGCTGCCAGCTGCCGGCAGAGCTAGAGTATATTTACAGTTTGAATTTCGTCACGCCACTTCTATAACATCTACCCCTTATAAAGCTAAAAATGGTGTCCAATTTCAATTTAATGCATGTTTGTGAACATTAGGAGTTTCTTTAGCTAGCTGCTACTGTCCCTTCAGTCCTGTGTGTACAGATCGCGGCTAGTTAGTAGTAAGTAATTTCGGCATAACTAGTATATTTACAGTTTGAATTTCATCATGCCACTTATATAACATTTACTCCAAGGTCTTATAAAGCTACCAATGGTGTCCGATTTCAATTTAATGCATTTTGTGAACATTAGGGGTTTTGTTTCAGAGGTCTAAGAGGAGGCTGGCTAGCTCTCATTGATAGAGCTCCATCCAGCCGCAGGCTTTATCAATGAAACTCACGGACAAGAGGCGTTTATTTCCCCGATCGTTTGTTTAAATAACTCAACACCCATATCTAATATAAGATTAACTGGAACCTGCGGTAAGAGATTGCGGGCGTAACAAGCTCGCTGACCGCATTCTCACTCGCACACACCGGCCATTTAGCAGGAAGAGGGGAGCTGCAGGCCCTGGAGCTCTGTCAGGGTAGTGGCGTTTGGTAGTACATTAACCCAAAAAACAGTGACTTTGGTATGGAGTGCCGTGGGCTGCCAGCCGTGACGGAGCTCCATTTACATCACAGCAGGCCGGGCGGAGAGGCAGCAACACAGGCAGCACCGGCCGCTGAACTCCCGACACACAGTCGGACAAAATTTGCAATTAGACATACATTTTCGTAAAACATCCCATATTTGACCTCTACATCGTTGATTTCTCCCATAAAAAAGTGAATTTAGTGGTAAAATAGCAGATGAACAATGTATACAATTTCTGAGATCTGCGTGACATATTCAGAAGACGTTGACCTCAGATCAGTTGTGTAGTCTATGTAAATGTTTGGGTGTGACAAGGATAGAGACTAGAGCCAAATGAGGAGGAGCCGAGTTAACGTCAACTCGGTGGCTTGTTGAGATTTGCCCGTTTTCAGAGGCAGTTTCAAATTGTGAGATTTGCAGAGGAAAGAGGTGTCAATGGGATTTAGAGGTTCTATGTATGTCCTAGTTACCCACTAAACTGTCGTTATTCAACTATGACAAGGCAAAATCGATTTTGCATTCTATTACCCTTTTAAGGTGAAAATAAATTTTCTCTTGTTAATCTGTTGTCTTTTTGAGTATTTTTTTGTGTTTTATGTGCTTAGTCATTCATTTTGGCACAAGGTAGAATATATAGATCACTAGGAGTTGGAAGAAAGCCAGTGGTGAAAAATATTAAAGATGATTTAAAAACATTTTTTTTAAGTTTTGTTGTGGCCAGCGCTCTGTTCTCCTCCGCCATCTGCTGGGGCAGCAGTGACACAAACAGACTGAACAAACTGATACAACTTTTTAACACTTCATCACTGAGTGTTAGATAAGACTCTATATACATCACAATACTGCACAGCAGTGCAACTAGCACAAACATAGGTTTTATTTACATCTTTATAAATACTATTTAAGTAGTTGTACATTTTTATTCCCAACTTGTATATACGTTTGTACATTCTCCACTTTGTATTTTTTTATCTTCACTTTTTGAACATTTGTTCTTTTAGTCTATCCTGTTTATTATTTCATGTATATTCTGCATGTGTGCTGTGCGTCTGATATTTTGCTACTGTGGCACCGTAATTTCCCATTTTGGGATTAATAAAAAGATCTATCTATCTATCTATCTATCTATCTATCTATCTATCTGTAACCTGGGCATACTACCGTACCTTATGATTACACTTTGATTCCTGTTGATGTTAAACTATTGTGTTTGACTTGACAACAGCATTGTTAAATAATGCAAATCATTGTAATTGCAGATGCTGAATAAATCAAGGAAGCAAACTTTGAAATTAAATATTATTTAATTATAATATATTAACTAATTATAAACTTCTGTTACCTCTTTGTGACCTCTTGTAAATACCCAAAGCTGTAATGCTGGACTTTCCTCCCTGCAGTACACTGACATCTGACTTACTGCTGTCACAATTAACTATTTACTGCTAGGAATTTGATGGAATATTGTGTATTTTTGTTCCCTGCAGTAATATTTAAAGAGGCAATGTGTGCTTTATGTTCTGTGATAACAAATGAAACAGCACAGTGTGTTGCAATATCATTACGTTCACATCACCAGAGATAAAGATGTTAAAACAGCCAGCCTTGTTTACTTTTCGTAAACTATGATGCAAAACTATGATACAAACAGTACAAGCTGTCAGTGATCATCTTGCTTTGAACAATGATGAAACACTGACTTGTTAAATGGTTTTACTTTGCAAAACATCCAATCCTATTAAAATCAACACATGATTCACAACTGACCTAAACAGTTAAAAAAATAGACAAATCAAGCAGAACTCCACTGAAAGGAATGTTTTACACCACAATCAAACTGTTGAAAACAGTCAAAATGCTCTTTTTCCAGACTCCAAAATGTAGAGAGTCTCCCAATTGATGGAAAGCAAGATTTCACAACCCTTTATTTCAGATTCCAGAAATCAAAGTTTTTCTGCCAAGCAAAAATTTCCAGGGTAGAAGTCCAATCTCTCAGCAGATATAAATACTCCTCAACTCCAAAAGGCACAACAAACTCGAGAAGGAGAGGTTTAACCTTAACTGCAAAAGATGAATATTATCAACAAAATGTGGTAAGTGTGGAAATTTTCTCATTCATCTAAATCCAACTGACTTCACTCTTTCTCAGTACCAAATGTTGAGCTGTATCATTACTTACAACAAACAATCTATAACTGTAAGCATAATTTTTACTATGACAGGTCTGATCTAATATCTAAAAAGCTATTTTACTTTGCTGAATTTTCCAATAATTATCCAGTTATGTTTTGTGACCTGTTGTAAATCAAATGCTTAATTATCTATGTCTGCAATTGAATAACTCAAATTGTTTACAATTTTTCATTCTTGATCCTTAAGTGGGCAATGACACATTTAATGTTTGTTTATCATATTAATCTGTTTTTTCATAGGTTTTCTCTGACTGTGCTCCTCCTGGCTGCATTGGCCTGTCTGGCAGATGTGGCTCAGACCAATGAAAGGATTAAACGCTCTGTGTCAGGTAACATATGCAAACACAAACATGCTTTAAACTTATAAACATGGTGTCTTAATTCAAACTCAATTTCTAGTTTTACATACATTGGTCCAGGTTCCAGTTCTCTAAAGCTAAAGTTTTACATAATAGCTCCTCAACAGCTGCTGTTCAGATAGATAACTCCTGCATGGAATTACACAGGCTTTCCTGCGGGATCTGAGGGCTGGGCTATTACTGCTCATTTCAAATACTGTCCTTCATTTGGCTAAAGAGCTACAGTATCTAACAGGGAAATCGCCTGCTACTCTTCAAACAACCCTTAAAAAATAACAATAAACCAAGCGATCAGAGACCAGTGAGAGGTGTGACTAAACTGGCTGGGGGCATGTTGAAAAAAGAAAGGCACTTATTTTCAGTAAAAAAAAAGAGAAAGTAATGAGAGAAAAAAAACATGAAATATAAAATGAAATATAACTGAACTTTTGAATATATTTCCACATTGCATATTCATGCAGCCTCACTAATGCATCAAACTTGTGAGGCATTGTTTAGTGTGTTGAATACATTGATTAAACAATTCACCAGAATCATTCTTAGTAAATAAATGCTGTCAGGATGTAGAATTACACTAGATTAATGATCATGAACAGTAAGTTTTTGCAGTGCAGAATGGAGCCATTAGTGTACTAACCATGTTGCCAGTGACTTGAAGACAAGATCACTTGAACCAATTTTCATAATTATCTTAGCCACATAAAAGAGTTGGAAGTGGATGGATTCTCTTCTTTGCTTCACTATGAATAAATTAAGATGCCACTGTTTCTGGAGAAAATCATCAGAGCATGAAAGACGACAGAGCTCAGCCTAACAGCAGATCTCTGGAAGTGATGACAATGTGCTTTTTTATGCAGTGCATGCGCTATAACGTGATAACCCTGGTGTCAAGTTTTTATGTTCAGTGTTTTGTGCAAGGAGATTATATATAATGTAATTTTATGCATACACATTCTCTCTTTATAGTTTAGAACAAGCTTTTTATTAATCAATGTCATCGAAGGGAGCTTACTGTAACCTGGAGAAAGTCCTGCATACAAGATGGTAGTATATAGTAGGAGCCCTAATATTGATCCATATGGGACACCCTTATCAACCATTTGGGGACTTGATTTGAAACCATCAACAACAGTCTAAATTTTACTAGAAAGATAAGATTTGAACCAGCTATAAACAGAATCATGAAAACCCATGGAATCATATTTAACAGAATTTGATCAATGGAATCTAAAGATTGTTGTGTTGACCTAACCTGTCTACATTTACATTGTAGGTCATAAGAGAACAATATCTATGACTATAAAATGAATTAAAAAAAAAACTGGAAATCCTCCTACTACAAAAAAAAAAAAAGTATATAAATAAAGTATATAAATTAAAAATATATGCTGTATTTATTTCCCAGCCTCCAGATTAACATCACTCCGTTCCAGACGGATGGTTGGAGGGACACTGGCTCCTCATGTCCCCTGGCAGGCCATGGTCTACATCGCTGACAGTGTGCTGGACGGAGGCTATGCAGGCGGTGCTCTCATCTCTGAGCGCTGGATTTTGACGGCTGGCAGGAATCTGTTTGTCAGGAAGAGTCGACTGGACGTTCAAGGAAAAGATCCTGTCATTCCTAAAGTGTTTCTGGGAATCACTGGACGGCCGGAAGCTAATGCCTCCAAAGAGGTTGCTGTGGAGAAGGTGAGCAAGAAAAACATTTCATCTGCAGGAAATACTCAATCGTGCACCAAATGTATTTTAATCCGCGGCATTAGTCCCAGACAAATACACTATTTACTCCTGTTTTCTAAAAACTTTTATGAAATTTTATGAAATTACTGAGCGTTTTCATGATTGAAGGATATTGTCTATACTACTTTTTAAAGATTTATGTCTTCAATCAGACTTCCTCTCTCATTTTACCTTTCCCTCCTGCAGGTTGTTCTCCATCCAGGTTTCCAGAACCGATATGACTGGGACAACGACCTTGCTCTGATCCAGCTGAAGGAGCCTGTGGTTGTGAGCGATAAAGTGATCCCCATCCCCCTGCCAGAGAGTGGCCAGGACCTGGCAGACACCAAGGGAGGGTCAGGGGTCCTCACCGGCTGGGGATGGGGGATCCTCCTCACTCCTGCTACATCACTCAAATACCTCGTACTTCCCCTGGTCAATCACTCTGACTGTAAGGCAGAATATAAAGGTAGTGAGCTCACACCAGCTGTAGACGACGACATGTTTTGCACCGGACCCACCAAGTATGGAGAAAATGTTTGTTTTGGTGATGCAGGAGGCGCTCTGGCTGTCACAGATGCTGAAACTGGGGACATTTACGCTGCAGGCATCCTTTCCTACGACAAGTCTTGCAATAGCTACAAGTACGGAGTCTATATGAAGATTTCCTCGTATTTGCCCTGGATCCACAGTGTCATCAGAGGGGATACAGAGAAATTGTCTGCTCTGCGCTCTGATGCAATGTCTAAGATGCAGCCATAGAGCTTCAGGCTCTGTTCTTCTGATTTTGAGGAGAAATTATTGTGATGTTTTGAGTCAGGGAATTTTATGAAATGCAATGTAACCACTGCTGTGTTCTGTCACTTAAATGTTGCGATTGGAAAGAAAACAATACAAAAATACAGTTTACATTTTACATATATACATTTCCAATTGTTCCTGTTTGCCATAATGCAAACAAATCTCTCTCTGAAAAATGTCATCATATCAGTCATTTGAGTAAATTGCCAAAAACAAGGCATAGGGTTTATGACTCTTGTCTGTAAATGAGAAAGAACAGAGACATCGTTATTGAGCCATCTCCCTTTTACATTCTTTCCACAACTACTTCTGTCACTTTTTGTATACAAACGAGTGTAACACTATTAAAGCCTTCCAGAAAAGACTGAGAGAGTGCACTGTTCTTGCATTTAAACGGTTCCTGGGTCTTGCCTGTCTCTATGACCACCATTGTGTGTTTATTTGGAAAAGCTATAAACACTTAGAAACTATTTAATGTTAGGAGCATACAACGACATTTACTGTAGTGCACAGAAGTGAGATGTCGGGGTGGGTGGTAGGATGGGTCACCAAATAGCAAATTCAATTTGGATGAGTTGCTGATTTAAAAGTCAACTTCTGTGCACACGCAATGTTTCATTGTTACACAGTTAACTTTGAAAAAAGAACTTGAGGGCTTCAAAGGTTGAGACAACCTTTCATCAATTGCAGTCACCCGTGTGAAGGCAAAGTTTGAGGATAGAATATAAGTGAATGACATAACTCAGAATCTGAGGTTTTCAAGTGTTGCCCGCAGATGTGTTTATATTTTCCACCAGTAGCAGCAGGACTTGAAAGATATTTTTGTCTGGCAGATGTGTCCACTCTGTCACAGATCATGAACTGCCTCAGCAACAAATGCTTTCTACCACAATAGAAAAGTGGGGTGATGACAGCTGCCTGTCCAGCCAATACAATATGAGAGAGAAAGATAAAGAGGGAAGGAAAAATCAAAGTGTGAGACCGAGACGACTCTCTGTTCCTCTGTTCCTCTGGGTCTTTTTTAGTTTATTGTGAGGATATAATATATATATATATATATATATATATATATATATATATATATATATATATATATATATATATATATATATACAAGCTCAGGTTACAGTGTTTTTCTATTGCTAAACGACTGTGGGCACAACTAGAGTCACATGTGCAAAACTCAAACCACAGTCTGCATTACCAACAGTCACCTGAGCTAAACAGTTCACATCTCCTGTAAAACTCATTCCAAGCAACACAACTCTTAACAGATGTCTCAAAACAGGCTCAGTGCAGCCAAACACTATGCACAAGCATCACTGAGATAACACACACTGTCACTCAGAAGACACAGAGAGTAAAAACACTAGCATCAAACACCAATACAGAAATTACAGTTAAGTTTGAACAATTTGAGTGACTTGACACTACTTAATAGTTTATTTAAGGAAAAGATATAGATTGTATAATATACCAATTTGTACGTAAGGTAAACAAGAAGGAATGAAAATCAGCAGTTTTTTTCAATAAAGTATTTTGTTTCTAGTAATTTATGGAATTACTGGGGAAAAAAACTAAAGGTACATACGTAACAGTACCAAAGAATAGTGTGACTAATCCTGCCTCTCTCCAGCATCATGCGGCAAGTTTTCTTCATCACACTGTATGTCTGCATCATCTCTAAATACTAATGAATGTGGTATTTCCGTTGCTTTCACCTCCATTACTTTCTGAAAAACAGTAAGAACACAGTTTTACTATTGTAAAGATACAGTGTTTTTCACTTTTTTTATAGCTGTGTATATAACCTCAGACATCTTACCTGGACATATTGGTAGCTTTGCTCTTTTACCTGTTTCTCTCAAATGGTACAGTGTATAATTGTTTCATTCTTATTTGGTGTTTGTATACAAAAAAAGGCTTTCTGAGCTTTCTCTGTATAAATACCGTATATGTTAACTAACTAGTCTAAAACAAGACACCTGCTTAGGCTTTCAGCTAAAATTCCAATCAGCAGTTTTTGATAGGTGCCAGACTGAAATACATTCTGTTTTGAATGTGTGGTTAACAGTTTTGACAGCAGTGTGTTAGCATTTGAACAAAGTGCTGTAAATCTACAGTGCTGTGCAAGTTGTGGTTAAAGCCATGGGATAAGTGTGTAGAGTTTTGAAAACTGTGTTCAAGCAATGAGAAACGAACTAGAGTTTGGTCCACATGAACTGCTGCAGTGCAGACTGGAGTTAGAGTTTTGCACATGTGACTCCAGATGTGCCCACTGTCGTTTAGCAATCGAAAAAAACTGTAATGGGATGGGAGCGAAGAGGCTGATATTCTGCATTACTGACGTCTCAATTTGGTATGTTATTTATTTTTAAATTATAGTTATAAAGATTCAACGAAAAAACCCTGCTGCTGACATCTTGAGGGACATCAGATTACAGTTTCTCTCCCTTTACTTCTCTGACCGTTGGCCAACCCTAACCACGCCTAAAACCTGTAGATTAAAGCATCTGATTGGAGGAATTTGTTGGGACGGTTCAAGACCTTACTTGAGGCACAAACTGGATAGATCAGGTCATGTTAGGACACAAACTTGTTCACATCATCAGTCCATCATTGACCAGTGCATACACGTATAATTTTGTCATTTTTTAAGTAAAACAAAAATGGAGCTATTGATGGAAGTAGTTTTAAGCAGGTCTGCAGCAGGGTGCAGGATGCAGGAGTTTCTTCTCTTTGGCTTCTAAAATATTAATATTCCTGTCAAGGGCCATTGTTCTCTACCAGTCTCAGAGTGTACTCTCTCTGGCTCCATCACTCCTGCAGAGCACTGACTGAAGTCAAAACACAAACACTTCTCTTAATGCAGTGTAAACAGAATTAGCATGGATGATGAATATTGTGTTAGCATGTCGTATGTTGCACACAGTTACATTTTTATTTATGTAAGACAGTTTGTTCTAAAACCTCAATTGCAAGGAAAATATAATCAAGTTTTCTTTGTGGTTAACATGTCACAGGCCCAAGTTCTAAGTCAGTCACAAAATGTACATGTAACTTTTTGAGTCTGTGCTAACACATAAGAGTATATGCCTCAGTGATTTATGTTTTATGTCATTAAGTCAATGATGTGTCTCATATATATATGGCTCTCTTGGGGATGTTCATAAATTGTAAACAGTTTGTGAGGTTACGATCCACAGACTTAGGAAAACAGAAAAATAGCCAAACAGCTGGTGAAATTCTTTTCTCTGCTTTAACAGTGTGTGTGTGTGTGTGTGTGTGTGTGTGTGTGTGTGTGTGTGTGTGTGTGTGTGTGTGTGTGTGTTTTGTTTAATTTAATCCTGGTTCTGTAACGATTATTAGATATGCAAAGATAACACTGAGCAAGTTTACTCAGTTAATACTTATTTAAATGTGGCACTCTCTGAGATCATTCATCCCAACACGTACAGTTATTGTTGATTTTATCTCACATTAAACAGAAGCTTAGTGTCAAGGCAGATGTAGGCTACTACTGATACCGGCCATTTGTAGATTCAATCATCGAACACTAGAAAATAATGGTGTTTTTTAAGCCCTGAAGCTTGGTGTGTACTCAGCTGCCAGGTTATGTACTCTGTCCTCATGTGTAACTGGGAAACCTACCTTCATATTTACTGTATAGCATACACACACCAAGCTTTTCACAAGGCAATAATACAACAGATACAATAAACTCTATCACCTGATTTTCCACTGCTTGTCAAAACAGGATTTACTAAGCTTTATTACAGCATTTCTGAATTGCTAAAACACATTTTTTTAATGTTTCTCTCGCTTTCTCAAAACCTTAAACACAAATCACCAAACTTAAACTACACTGGCAAAACCTTTGACTTGTTTTGCAATATCAAACAATTGCTTCATGTTATGATATCTTTACCCAAAACCAAACACTGTTTTCAGATAACACACACATCCAGCTGGACCACGGTGAGAGTTCACATTGTCCCAGATTACCACATACATGGGAAGCTCTGCCTGCTCATCACCTCTGTTCATGTCTCAGTAGTAATTCTTGTAGCGCATACAGAAACATTATAAGATCGGCAGTGTTGTAAGGTCCTACAGTCACATGGCGGTGAATAACCCCTCAATATATATGTCTCCTACTATGTCTCCTTTTTTCAAAACTCTACACACAATTCCTAAAACTGCACACACAAAATGCAAAATGCCTCACATCTCCTTCAAAAGGAAACACTGCATTCAAAATTCCATGAACACATCTCAAAATGAAGCATTTGAATCAAATGGCTAACACTTTTTTCATAATAGTAAATATATGGATATACCAGGTACACACTGTTGTTCTAAATCTAAAGCGCTTTTGTCTTTCATAGGTTTATATCTACATTTACAATGTTCTAGAGTGAAAGTAAATCTGCTGAAAGTGGTTGAAAAGTGCACCTGTAAAAAACAGTAAAACAGAAAATATTGATTGGGCAAAACATCACGTTAGTAAGAGTAGCACAGTGTTGTATACAGTAGCATGAAACAAGAAAACAAAAGTACAAACATATATAACCAAAGATATAATTTTTAGAATAAAGAATATGTGTATGTGTGTGTGTGTGTGTGTGTGTGTGTGTGTGTGTGTGTGTGTGTGTGTGTGTGTGTGTGTGTGTGTGTGTGTGTGTGTTTGTGTGTGTGCGTGTGTGTGTTGTGAGTGTTTGTGCATGCTTGTGTGTCGGGGCAGGGGGGGTGTGTGAGATGGCTCTCCTTCTTACTCTTCTTCCCTCCTCCTCCTCCTCGTTGTTATCCCCTGTCTCTTCCTCCTACTCCTCTTGCTCTCTGTCTATTGTTGGCATCCATTGTTCAAAACAGGTAATCTGACCTTTGACCTTTGTATAGGCCTATACTAAAGCAATGATTGGTAAGTGTTCAGTTATGACATAATGTGTTTGCAAATGTGAGGAGTGTGTTTGTGCCCTGGTAAATAAGTGTAGCATTTTGATTGGTTGTGTTTAGAAATGGATAGCAAGTCACTTCCAGTTAGATTTTTGTGTTTTAGGTAGAGAATTGTGTGTAATGTTTTGAAAAAAGTGTTTTATGCAATTGAAAGCTGAGTGAAAGGCTGAGAAATAGCTAATGGTTTTGGAGATTTGCTGTGTAGTTTTGCACTTTCAAAAATCGTGTGACATGAAAAGATTTTGTGTGTAAGCAGTTGGAAAAAACTGTAAACACCTTTGTTGTCGGTTAGAATGCATCAGTTCACGGACAAGTTTACCCATTCAAGTTTATTCACGTTACGTTTATTTATGTTATTCTAATAAAATAGCTGCAGTTTCCCCAACATAATTACGTTTTTCTTGATTAGATTTTTATTTGTAGCTGACCAGTTAGCTAGTGAGCCAGCAAGCTAACAGTAAACAGCAGCTAAAACACAAAATATTTCACATATCAATGTCACCTTTTGGATGGTTTCAACACCGGGGCGGACGGGGTTTGTTGTAACGCTAGCTAGCTGCTAAACGAGGCTGAGAGACGGGTGTGGGTGGGGATTGTCGGGGAAATCTCCGCCATAGCGAGCCAGGACGTTCGATGCCTGTTGTGCAGCAGCAGAACATCTCCCAGCTGCCTGGAATTATCTCCCCTTCACTTTTCAGTTATCTTAACTTTTCGTTTTGGTGCTTAACCCACCTTTTGTCGGGTTAATTTAGCTAACCGTAAGGACAGCTAAACGCGAAGGGGGGAGAAATTCGGCAGGGAGGAGATTTTCGGCACATACACCGGTAGGGCTACGGAGATGTAGCTAGCTACCGCTATGGATTGCCGCTGTTGTGACTCAGTGCTGGGTCTGATATGGTCTGTTTCCCGACGTTTAATTAAACTGCCGTTAGCGTCGTAAACACCAGGCACTGGGGATAAGTTCTGGCCGGGCGGCGGTTGCTGTAATGGAAGTAGCTGGCTGATAGCTGACTGGGGGCTAACGGTAACTAGCTAGCTATATGTCCCGGGGCTGTTGTCAGCTGTCATCCCGACTGAGTCTCTCTGCGCCGGGGGAGTGAGGCAGACAGACCGGGGTGTGCTACTTTGGCTAAATTAGCATTAGATTAATCGTCTATCTATACAGCTAACGTTAACATTACTAGTGCAGTTATTCGTGGGTTAGCTCAGTCCTGTTAGCTGTGGTCGTTACAGTCATACTAAAAATAACTATTAGCGTGTTGAACGATGTTGTAACCTCAATTTTACCCACAAAGCTTTAGCATCAACGTTAGCACATTGTAGTAACGTCAAGCTGGTATCGATATTGAACTTTCAAAATAGATAAGGTCTTTGTTGTATTACTGTGATAAAAAGTGGGATGTAATTAATCACAAAATGATGCTGCATGGCAAAAAAAAGCAGTATTACAGTAACAAGTATTTTTTTTCTGTGACATTGTATGATTTACAATTACTTCTGAACGTATCATCTTGTTGCCAGTGTTCTGACGGAAGTTAGAGTAACTGGAGGGTGAAAGGTTATATGACACAACTGACGGGCGACTAAAGGAAACGTGCCGTGTCTGAAAATAAAATAACAGATTTCTCTGGGTTTGACATTTGGGATAGTGTAAGAACACAACTCATAAAAATATATAACATAGGTATGGTCATTTTTAGACATTTACAAAGCAGAAACTTTGTAAATGATAAATTTACAAAGTAGAATGGCTGCTTTTCGGTTACAGTTTGTAAAAAGATTACTTGATGGTTCTACAGATTTCAGCTGGCGTGCTGTGAGTTGCACTATTTTGCACATTATTGGGGGTTTCGGACTGGATAAATCCCTCTTTTTAATGGATCCAACCAAATTGGATTTATCGGAACTGCCTGCTTTCTATCAAAATCTTTTCAAGGTGTGGAGTTTTTTTCGTGTGCACAAGACTGAGAACTCATATTCTCTCCACTGGCTCTTGCAGGAACCACTGATATTTTGGGCCCGTTTGGACATTGCTACTTCGTGTTATCTGCCGGGGTTCAGCACCATTTTTCTGCAATCCAAGGTCTTTACTTTGGGACATTTGTTGGCATTTACTGGGCCTCAATTTGAGAAGGTGGATGTTGCATCCAAACATCAACGAATCAGATCTGTTCGTGTATTAACTTGTTTTCTGGTCAAACTTAAAGCATGTTTTACAGTTAAAGAAGACCATTTGTTAAGAGACTTTTCTACAGGGGTTTGTTCTCCTGATGTTGAGGACCCTTTTCCGTGTTTGATTATTAAACCCAATCTTGAAGATGGTACAGGTTTTTTGTTGAAATCAGGTGAATCTTTGTTTTTGGATTTCTTGTCAAGTGATGGAAAAAAACTGTATAGAGCCTGTGTTTAGTGTTAGAAAGTGTTAGAAAAGAGAATCGATACACCATGGCGTTCTGTTTTTAAACTGAGAAATGATGTAAAACTTGAATGGAGATCACTATATAAGCCACCATTGTCTAAAAGGTTTGGTGATATACAATGGAGAATTCTCCATGGTGCCATTGCTGTCAATTCTTTTTTCTTTCAATTTATTTCAGTGTTGAATCCAGAAGTTGATTCTGCTTGCCCTTTCTGTCCTCAAAGGGAGACTGTTTTTCATGCTTTCATACATTGTGTTAGATTAGAATCTTTGTTTATGAGATTGGAAGAATTGTTTTTGAGGTTAATGAAATGTTTTGTATTGAGACCTTTATCTTGGGTTTTAAGTACTTTCGGAAAAAACGTTTCATTTGTCAATTGTTGAATTTCATTCTAGGGCAAGCAAAAATGGCTATTTACATCAGCAGGAAAAACAGAGTGGAACAAAAATGTAGTGATGATGTGAACGTATGTTTTTTAACATCGATCAAATCTAGAGTCTTGATTGATTTTCGGTTTTATAAAACTATGAGTGATCTTTCAACTTTTAAATTGATATGGTGCAGTCATGGTGCGTTGTGTGCCGTTTGTGAAGGTGATTTGGTTTTTTCTTTTTAATTTCTGTAGGTGTTTATGGTGAAGAAATATTGTTAAAATTTATTGTGAAGAGATACTGTTAAAATTGTAAATAAAGTTTTTTCAAAAATCAAAATCTCTCTCTCTCTCTCACTCTCTCTCTCTCTCTCTCCTGGTGTTTATTCACAATCATCCATGCATTTATCAGGATCTTTAAAGGAAGTAGTAATGGCACTCATCGTTCTTTTCATCCACCATTCTCAGGGGGGAGGGGCGGAGTCCATATGTCCATATTTACTGTCAGAAGGCCTATAAAAGTTGGTTCGTCCCAAGTTTAACCACCTAATTTAGCCTGATAGAATGAATGGACATTTTGTTACCACTTAGTTACTTTCCACACTTCACACTGTATAACCAAGTACATTTACTTAGGTACTGCACTTATAGGATCAATTCGGTATTTTTCAACCTGGACCCTTTTTTCCCAGCAGCGTTGTCTAAGTGACTAAGGTGAACAAAAATCTTTATAATTTGTCCACTAAACGCTGTTTTTGCCATTGCCAGGTTCAGATTGTTATAAGTGTCTGACAGCTTTGTGGTAAGGATCCCTTTAAAGTGGTTACACACCAACCAGACAGCCGACCCTCGGCAGAAAAGCCAGTGGAAATGGTCAATCGGGTCCCCGAGGTCCAAAAAATCTGCCTCGGGACACACTGAGGCGACACCAACTTGAGAAACGTAATACGTATTCATAGCAGCAGGCGGCGCTACTCGGTAGTGTTGCCCAAGAAATAAAAACCGGCAGCTGATTGGACTCCGGGTGAGTCCCGACTGCCCTGCCGCCGACTGAACATGTCAGGTCGGCCAAAATGAACGCCGACAGCCCCCCAGACTGACGACGGCACGGGACACACCAACAGATTCGAGTCACTGACCTCGCCAGAATGTCCAATGGCCGATAATCGGTCCTGTGTGTCCCGGGCTTTAGAGATAGACCTTTTTGGTTAAGAGTAAGTTCCTTTTTGTTTAACCTGAAACAGCCCCGCAATGGCCATAGCCAAACTCACCAGATTCCATTTAAACAAAAAATACTTTTAGTGTGGATAGAGCCAGCATATTTTTGCATGTAAATGGGTGAATTAAGGGATTATTTCAACCAAACTAGAGTGGTGATTGTTGGAACGGTACAGACACTTATTAAGCTGAGCATGTAAGTGGCAAAACAAGCATTTTTTGTGGACGTAAATTCAAGTGGCTTCAAATGAAGCAAATTTATCGAGTGCCTTTCGAGCGCAATTCCGACAGGATGAAACGACTGCGGCATGATGCTGCAGAGGTATGTATTCACTTTAGCAGTGTGATCTTGCATACTGTCTCATAATCTTTTACTGTACTGTAATATGTATACTACATCTACACTGAACTACGCAATTTTGCCTGACACTGTTCTTCAGAGAGTTTTACGAATGGATGGAGAGGAGATCCAGCATGAGTTCATTTACGTAGATGAGGCTGGGTTCAATCTGACGAGAACACGAAGGAGGGGAAGAAACGTCATTGGCCACAGGGCTATAGTCGATGTCCCAGGGCAACATGGGGGTAATATAACACTCTGTGCAGCCATTACACCAAATGGGGTCCTCCACCGCCATGCCCATATGGGCCCTTACAACACAGCACTCATACTTACATTCTTGGACCAATTGCACAACATAACAGCAGCAAATCAAATCGATCATATGCAATACATTGTTGTCTGGGACAATGTGTCTTTCCACCGCTCTGCTCTGGTTCAGAACTGGTTTCAGCAACATCCACATTTCACCGTCCTATATCTTCCACCATACTCTCCATTCATCAACCCTATAGAAGAGTTTTTCTCGGCATGGCGGTGGAAGGTATATGATCTCCGTTTCCAGGCTGAGGTACCCCTCATCCAAGCCATGGAGGAGGCCTGTGACCAGATGGAGGTAGCAGCAATGCAAGGATGGATTTGTCATTCAAGACGTTTCTTTCCAAACTGTCTTGCTAATGACAACATTGCCTGCGATGTTGATGAAATTCTCTGGCCAGATCCAGCTAGGCGAAGAGACAATGTCTATTTTTTTTTATTTTTTTTACAGTAAACTTACAGTACAATACGTAAAGTGACATTTTGTTACAGTATTATGAATCTCCATGTCAACATTTTCGGCGTGTTGAGAAATAAATGAGTTTCTTCAGTCTGCAACATTGGTCTTGTGTAGTGTTTAGTTTAGTGAATTTACATTATATTTGTACTTTGTTGATGGTAGCCTACTCTAATCATAGGGAAGTAGAAGTGCTAAAAGTGTTTTAGGTTTATCACAGCAGAGTGTAACTCGTGCAAACAGAGTATAGTAATTTGAAACATGTGTGTTTCATATGGTAACAATGTGTGGTTGTTAAACAGAAGTGTATAGTTTTTACAGGAGTGTTTAATTATGCAAAGGATCTGTAGTGTTTTGCTAATTGGGTGTGTGGTTGTGCTAATTGTGTGTAGTGTTTGGAAAACACGGGCCCTGTTTTGAAAATCGTGCTTAAGCAATCCAAAAAAACTGTAAATTAATCTAACATGCTTTTCTTTGAGAACGTTGTGGTGTAGTTTTTTTTTTAACGATGCTTGAAGTGCATCCAAACTTCAGACATTTTTTTGTCTCTATTCAAAACAAGGCTACAGTTGTAAAAACATGTATAATACCTTTTTATCTCCTGGCACACAGGGTTGATTCAGCTGTGTGCAGATGATTTGAATAATCTAGTTTAAGCAGCAGCTATAGACTGGTGTATTTGTTTGCTTTCAATGCCACATAAGTGTGCTGCTGATACTTACCGAGCTTATTTAGAATTTCACAGTTGTGTGTCTGTATGTACTTCCTGCATTTGTGAACTGACTTTTGTGTGTCGTGTGTGTACTTTTGATGTCAGAAGGCCTAATTGGATAGAAACGACATTCAAACTCAAGCTTATGCAACAACCTAGATGAATATTGTATCTTGTCTTTTCCAAACGTGGTATGAAAGCCTGTTTCATGAAATAATCATTACTCAAGTCCTGCCTTTAGATTTGTGTTTTGTGTTAGTTTGTAAATTAGATTCAGCTGCTCAGAAATCCCACTGTAGGTAAAGAAAACTGTGTGAAGACTGACTGTGAAATAAATGTATCTCAGAAAATTTCAATGATACAAAGTTCCCTTTTTTGTAAAAGTGGTTTGTCTCTCTTTTTTCACCTTCTGTCACTTGATTTTTGTTAAATGTACACAGAGTAATTGAGTTGACAAGGGCTCCAATGGGCTGTTGCATCAGCTGCTAAAGAAGTCAACGCATGGTCACACATACAAACACTCACACACTGTTGTAACATTTCTGCTCATTTCTGTGCACACTCACACATTTCAGCCATGTGACAAGCCATTTCACACTTCTCTATATATCCAGCTTCAGACGACTCTGCTTAGGGGAAGGAAGTTGAAGGGTAAAGCTGGTGTCAGTGTTACAGATTGTTTGGATTGCTTAAGCACAATTTTCAAAACAGGGCCCGTGTTTTCAAAACACTACACACAATTAGCACAACCACACACCCAATTAGCAAAACACTACAGATCCTTTGCATAATTAAACACTTGTAAAAACTATACACTTGTTTAAAAACCACACTTTACCATATGAAACACACGTTTCACATTACTATACTCTGTTTGCACGAGTTACACTCTTCTGTGATAAACCTAAAACACTTTTAGCACTTCCCTACTTCTACTTTCTACTTCCCTATGATTAGAGTAAGCTACCATCAACAAAGTACAAATATAATGTAAATTCACCAAACACTACACAAGACCAATGTTGCAGACTGAATAAACCCATTTATTTCTCAACAAGCCCAAAATGTTGACATGGAGATTCATAATACCGTAACAAAAATGTCACTTTACGTATTGTACTGTAAGTTTACTGTATTAAAAAAAAAAAAAAAAAAAAAAAAAACCACAAACAAAACTAGACATTGTCTCTTCGCCTAGCTGGATCTGGCCAGAGAATTTCATCAACATCACAGGCAATGTTGTCATTAGCAAGACACCTTGGAAAAAAACATCTGGAATGACGAATCCATCCTTGCATTGCTGCTACCTCCATCTGGTCACAGGCCTCCTCCATGGCTTGGATGAGGGGTACCTCAGCCTGGAGACGGAGATCATATACCTTCCACCACCATGCCGAGAAAAACTCTTCTATAGGGTTGGTGAATGGAGAGTATGGTGGAAGATACAGGACGGTGAAATGTGGATGTTGCTGAAACCAGTTTTGAACCAGAGCAGAGCGGTGGAAAGACACATTGTCCCAGACAACAATGTATTGCATATGATCGATTGGATGTAGTTATGTTGTGCAATTGGTCCAAGAATGTAAGTATGAGTGCTGTGTTGTAAGGGCCCATATCCATTCGTAAAACTCTCTGAAGAACAGTGTCAGGCAAAATTGTGTAGTTCAGTGTAGTATACATATTACAGTACAGTAAAAGATTATGAGACAGTATGCAAGATCACACTGCTAAAGTGAATACATACCTCTGTATAATCATGCCGCAGTCGTTTCACCCTGTCGGAATTGCGCTCGAAAGGCTTCATTTGAATAGGTTTTTTAGGATGCGTGCCAGTGTTGATGTTGAGACCTGATGGATATCGTTGAAACTGGCGTGGTTATTGACAATGTTAGTTTGGAGCTGATTGAGTGTTATAGCATTGTTGGCCAAAACCATGTTTACTATCTCTCTCTTGCCGTTCTGTGAACATAGGAGGCCTTCCCCCTTGTCGTTCCTGACCCTCAATCCTATGTAGAAAAAAAAAAAAAAAAAAAAAACAGTATACAATAGTACAGTAATTTCACAGGAAAAGGTAACAGAAGTGCAGATAGTGCATAGAATACAGTACTATAAGCAGTTAGTGAAACCGTGCAGATGTGTTTGATATGATGATATTTTTACAATACCTATTTTCCAGTCGAAACGTTCTTATCACACCTGCCACTGTGTATCGGCTTAGATTTGGCTGTACTCGCAGTCCAGCCTCCCTCAGCGTCAGGCCATGGTTGACAAAGTGGTCAACCAGTGTTGCGCGGATCTCATTTGTCAGATTCGGTCCTCTTTGAGCACCTTCTTGTCTTCGTCTTCGTCTTCATCTTCCTCTTCCTCTTCCTCTTCCTCCAGCATGGCCTCCATCTCTTCCTCTTCCTCTGTTGATTCCTCCTCTGTTGATTCCTCTTCCTCCCCTTCTTCCTCCTCCTCGTCGTCTTACTCTCTCTGACTCTTTCCATTGTGCTTGAAAACCGATGAACTCACCTGCTGCTTTTTATAGTGCTTATACACCTGATTGGTGTGTCTACAATTAAGCAAACAAGTGTTTGCACACCTGATGACTGTGTTGAACCAATTGGTTGGACGGTGCGGTAATTTGACAGTCAGTGCTTTGGTATTGCAAGGAAGTGACTTCATGATAGATTTTTGTGTGTAATGTATGTTAAGTGTGTTTAGTGTTTTGCAAATCACTGTGTGTAGAGTTTTGCAACAAGTGTGAGGTTGACAATGTGCTTATAGTTGTGCAAATATGGGATGATGTTTTGCTTCTTGAGTGTAAGGTTTTGCTAATAGTGTACTACTTTTAATTTTAGTGTGTAAGCTATCCAAAAAACTGTATAATTGCCTTGGATCACCAGGGTTCAAAACTACAGCTTCTGTTCAAATTTGGGAATCTTTTTTTTTTATGATTATTATTATTAATGGTGTTGCTAGCCTATTTCGGGTAGGGAAGACATTTTGAGCTGTCAGAAGACTGTCATCAACTTATTATTTAGTTATTTAGCCCACACATTGTGAGTTTTGTTAATGATCTCAGATCAAATTATTAAATCATTGCTTTTAAGGCAAAAGAGACCATATTAATGTGGTGTACATTCCACACAGGTGTTTTCAATTCAGGCTAATTAAACCCAACACTAGGTGCAACATTGCTAATAGGAGTCAGGGAGAAGCCCTGGAGCCTGCATATAACAGTATATATATATATATATATATATATATAATGGCATATACAGTATTCCCACAACTTTATTTGACCTTTCAATCATGTACTTTTTTTTAAATCCTTCAACTTCTCCTAGCTATTGATATGATACATTTGGTTATGGTTATTGATTTAATTATTACAGTTTTTTTGAATTGCTTAAGCACGATTTTCAAAACAGGGTCCGTGTTTTCAAAACACTACACACAATTAACACAACCACACACACAATTAGCAAAACACCTTTGCACCTTTGCAAAATGAAACACTCTTGCAAAAACTATACACTAATTTATAAAAAACATATTTTGTTACCATATGAAACACACGCCTTTGATTTGACTTAATTAAGTTTTAACCATATACACACTGCTGTTGCTAACCTAAAACACTTTTAGCAATTCTACTTCTCAGTGATTAGAGTACTGTAAATGAAGTACACAGAGACATTTACAATAAGTTCACCAAACAATACACAAGACCAATGCTGCAGACTGAGGAAATAGAATTTATTTCTCTCCATATACCCAAATCAGTCAACTTGGAGAATCAACAACAAAACATGTCCCAGTTTTCATTCTACGACAGTAGTGTGCATAACACTGTTAGCTCCACAAACAACAAACCTAAAATATTCTATCCAGTACAGGTTACAATCACAGAAAAAACAGACAAAACAAAAAAAAAAGATCTGAAAAAGTACAGAAAATACTAGACATTATCTCTTCGCCTAGCTGGATCCGGCCAAGAGAATTTCATCAACATCACAGGCGATATCCTTATTGGCAAGACAACGTGGGAAGAACCGTCTTGAATGTCGAATCCAGCGTAGATTTGGTCACAGGCGTCCTCCATGGCCTGAATGAGGGGTACCTGAGCCTGGGGCCAGAGATCGTAAACCATCGCCTGAATATGGGCCCCCTTCCTTCTTGTCGTTCTCGACCGTCAATCCTCATGTCACAGGGATGGGTATCAAAAGTGCTGATATGGTGCATACAATGAGCAGCTGATTACTGTAACTGTAAACAGATTTTCTTTTACCTGTTTCCTTGTCGAAATGTCCTTATGACAGATGCCGCTGTATATCTACTAAGATTTGGCTGACTCTTAGTCCAGTCTCCCTTAGCATCAATCCGTGGTTCACAACATGGTCCACTAGTGTGCCTCTACCTCTGGGTGCTAATTGTGGGAAAGTTTTAATTTTAGTGTGTAAGCAATTGTAAAAAACTGTAATCTCTCTCAGAACACTGTCAACATTTTGCATGTGGACTAATCATGTTTCCACTGTAATAGGGTGGCAGCATAAATCTTAGAGACAAATGTCTTAAAACCTGGACAATCTGCATGGCGAGAAACCACAAAAGGTAAATAAGAAAATTATTTCAGAATTTGAGTTACTTGGCCCTTTAAAGTTAAACACTTGCTCCAATGGATAAAAGAGTACTCCAGCAATCTATCATTGCACTCCTATTGATGGACTAACAAAGGACAGTTTTTAAACAGATCAAAATTGATGCAGCAGAACCAGAGATATGTCATTTTTATTTCACACATTCTTTTTCCTTGTCAAAGCCGGGCACCTACATTACCCAAAATGCAACTTGACAACCAACAGTTCAGTTGTTCATTTATCAGATTTCACACAGCTCCCTCTGGAGCCACAAAAGCTTTTATACAACTTTTTTTTTTACATATGCAGTTGTGTGAAATGGGTGGAGTTCCTCTATAAAGTTGGAGTGAGCTTGGGGTGCCCAGGTAGCTCACCTAGTAGAGCATTTGCTGTGTCCCCCCTGCATCGGCTCCGGTTTGATGTGATTTCAACCCCCCCTTCCTTGTCTCTTCAGCTGTACTGTATCAAATGGCAAACAAACAAAACTTAAAAAAAAAAAAAAAACTACAACAAAAATCAAATCTTCAAAGTTGGAGTAAGCTTGACAAGCTACGTAACTAACTTACATTCACATTTACATTTTAGACTACACATCTTAATCAGAATCGGACTCTCTATTGAAGATTTAACTATTTGGCAACACATGCTCTACTGTAACCTAAATATAAAAACATATTGAAACATAGTTTCCATGAAGGGTATACTATAGCAACATGGCAGCTTGCCCACCATTAAAATAGCATGGAAAGTCTATTATTTAATTATTATTGTCTGTTTAGTCGTCTGGTTTAATGCTACCACATATCTATTCTTATATTTTTTCATAGAACCATATGTTTTTTATACCACTTATTACATTTCAAAACAGGACATGGCACAATCTAGCCAACTTTATGATTTATCTATGGATCATACTGCTCCTCACTAGTTGTTTAATGTTTTTTGCGAATACCAAATCCAACTCTCGATTTAAACAACCAAACTCTAAACTTAGCCTCAAAGTTAAATTTGTATTGTTGTACTGATGTAAAAGGTTTAAGATGAACTGTTTTATTAGTCAGCTTGACAAATTCACAAATGTCAAACAGTATCAGGGTAGTTAATGTTTCTTCTATTATTTGGTTGAATATGACTCAGTAAACCTGTTGGCATAGGTCAAATAAATGACATTGTCTCATCACAAATTACAATGAGAGTATTTCCTCTATTTTATTTCCTCTTTCACTGTCAAACCAAAAATGGTGCAAGGAATCCTCTTCTCTTTTTTAAAGGTGCCCTGCCATTTCATTACTTGTGATGTCTGAAGTTCTACCATGGACTCTGTAACATTTTTTGTGGAAAAAATGCCTTGGTTACCTTGTTTCAAGCCATTCTAGCGTGGTATAGAAAGCATGCAGGAAGACTCAGCTCAATTTCTGCCAGTTCTCATTAATATTCAACAAGCTAAGCCGATTGAATCTGATTGGTTAACAGCTAGCCAATGAGAGCCTGGCTGTCAGCATCCTTTACCCAGCGCAACTGGACGAGCTCATGAATAGTAATGAGCTCAGGCAATATGATGTCAGACTGACCAGCTTTTGTAATTGGCCTGATTTCTCTGCTTATTTCTTTTCAGTGTCTAGAGCAGACAGAGGAGGTAGCAGTTCATTTTCAAATTCACCACATAACACAAACACATATGGACCTAACATATTTCCAAAAACACAAGGAAAAACAGTTTTGTGTGGCAGGGCACCTTTAAAAAACAGAAATCCACAGAGATGATATACAGAGGATATGACATTACATAACTCAACAACACAACACCTTACCACATTGTATGTGCGCAACAGGCCAGGACACGTCAAAAGCTCTTGTGGTTTTATGTGGTTTATTTCTCTATGACATGTCCACTGCACTGAATCTCTCTTTCTCCAAGTACCCAAAGCAGTGCAGTGTCTTCTTTCTTGAAAAAAGGAAATATATCTTTAAATCTTCCACAGACCTGAAGAATATCATCTTTGCTTTTGTCACATCTTGTTTACACGGCTGTGACTTACACTGATCATATTTGAAACACTGTGTCTGTCTCCGCTTCCTGTGTTGCTCAGACTAGATTCAAGACTATACATATAATTCCTAACTTGTATGTATAATGTTTGTTAATAATGTGTTCTCAGAATTTACAATATGTTCATGTTTGTTTTGCTATGAACTAATTTAATAATCGTGTGCTACTCCAAACCATTCAGTTTCCCAACTCCATGGTGTTATTGCTGACCTAAGCCTTAAAGACATAGTTAGACATTTTGTTGAGAATATCAATATCAGTCTTTGTCCGTACGGTAAATATTTAGCTAGAGCCAGCAGTTGGTTGTCTTAGCTTAGCATAGTTCTGTACTATCTGTACTGTATGTTCACTCTATTACTGTACAGACAGACACACACACACACACACACACACACACACACACATGCACGCACGCACGCACACACACACACACACACACACACACACACACACACACACACACACACACACACACACACACACACACACATACTCGATAGGATTTGATCAAAGCTCTCCAGCGCATGGAAACTGGAGGGGGAGCAACACCTTTCTTTGGGTGTGTAAAGTGACAGGACGCACAAGGGCGGCTCAGCCCTGTAGATGAGGAGATTTAAAATATAACATTTGACCTGTCCTTCCCCCTCTTTTCACAGTTCTGCTGCTTATATAGATGTCAATTTTGCTTGAATTGCACATTAGCAACCTAAGCCACTTGTTTTGCACTAAAGAACACATCATTTGGACAACCAACTATAAGAGGATTTATTGATACATAATAATAAGCATCATTATAAGTGTCACATCGTTTCAGACACATTACTGCAATGAAAGCAAAACTGCACTATACATGCAAGACATTGAAGGGTACTAAACATTGCATTTCAAAAAAGTGGCCCTATAATCATTTACTGTAAACTACAACTCAGGGAAACCCATCTACTTGTGATCCATCTCCCAGGATGCAACATGATTTCTAACCTTATTTAGTTTTTTTCATTAGTGTGCATCTCCTCTTTATGTTGCTCCTCCCACACAAACTCTAAAGCGCAGTCCTCCATCTTGGACTGGAAGATGCTTTTGAAATATTGATTCAGCTCCTCTGTGAACATGTTTTTCCAGTCTCCAATTTTACCTGAATTGTAGGAAGGGAACAGGGAGGGATAAGATTTTATTAAAGGCCAAGTACGTGATTTTTAAAACAATATAAACTACAATTAAATGTACACATAGTTCTTTTCAACTGATCATGATTTTAAATATAGGCCTTTTGACTCCTTTGTCTACAGACATTACAGATGTAAACAAGACAGTTTCACTCAGATATTCTGTCCAATAGATCAGCGACCGTTTTGACTAGATGACATTTGTTAACGACGTTTGGTGCATTTGAAAAAGTGCAGTGTGAATGCAACCAGACCAAATGAAAAATGCAATAATGTTGCAACTTAACCCCTGAATTGCACTGAGTCTACTGAACTATAGGTGTAAAAACGCAGTTAGAGGCCTGAAGAGATCAAATAATCCAATATTTCACAAAAATAAGGACAATTAATGTAACAGAATATATATTTTTTTATATCTTGTGACCTCTCAGATTTATTTTTGGAACCCTTGGGATGTGCCGACCCTCAAGTAATTTTTGGATTGATAGCAGGTTCCAATTTTGATGATCACGGTTTTATTTTTTTTTACATTTGGATTACATATTGTGAGAAATAGGACACAATCAATTAACCAAGATTGATTTATCAGCATTTAATAGAACAGCCTCACCTTTTCTCATAAAGGAGCCCTTGCTATGGTCCATTATGTCCGCAGTGACCAGGGTGTAGTTGGCCATCTTGTTGTCTTTCATGCTGCTGAAGCGGCAGTGTTTCACACAGTTGTTGATCTCGTCCTCCAGCAGGGGACTGTGTAGGTGAGAACTCACCCTCTTTATGACGCCATGTAGGTCCTAACAGCAGGAAGAAGAAGGAACATTATTAAAAATGATTCAAAAAAGGAAATAATCCCAAAATAAAATTTGATTGCAGAGTGCAATGACTTCCTCAGAATTCTAAAAAAGGATTACAACCTCTGATGTAAGATTTGAAGTCATGTTTTGAAGGAAAACTTAGTTTGAAAAAGTGACAAAGTAAACATTTTCACATCATGAACTTCCATTTCTAGACTTGCTTCGGCCTTTGTGATTGAGGAACAAGATAAATATGTATCTTACAGTTTTTTTCGATTGCTAAACGAACAACTAGAGTCACGTGCAAAACCCAAGCAACAGTCTGCATTACCAACAGTCACCTGAGCTAAACAGTTCATATCACCTGCAAAACTCATTCAAAGCAACACAACTCTTAACACATGTCTAAAAACAGGCTAAGTGCAGCCAAACACTATGCACAAGCATCACTGAGATAACACACACCGTCACCCACAACACACTGAGAGTAGAAAACACTAGCATCAAACACCAATACAGAAATTACAAACTTTTCATCTTTACAGTTTTATAAATTTGAGTGACTTGAAACTACTTAATAGTTTATTTAAGGAAAAGATATAGATTGTATAATATACCAATTTGTACGTAAGGTAAACAAGAAGGAATGAAAATCAGCAGTTTTCTTCAATATAGTATTTTGTCTCTGGTAATTTATGGAATTACTGGGGAAAAAAACTAAAGGTACATACGTAACAGTACCAAAGAATAGTGTGACTAATCCTGCCTCTCTCCAGCATCATGCGGCAAGTTTTCTTCATCACATTGGATGTCTGCATCATCTCTAAATACAAATGAATGTGGTGTTTCTGTTGCTTTCACCTCCATTAATTTCGGAAAAACAGTAAGAACGCAGTTTTACTATTGTAAAGATAGAGTGTTTTTCACTTTTTTTTATAGCTGTGGATAATCTCAGACATCTTACCTGGACATATTGGTATCTTTGCTCTTTTACCTGTTTCTCTCAAACGGTACAGTGAACTATTGTTTCATTCTCATTTGGTGTTTGTATACAAAAAAGGCTTTCTGAGCTTTCTCTGTATAAATACCGTATATGTTCACTAACCAGTCTAAAACAAGACACCTGCTTAGGCTTTCAGCTAACATTGCAATCAGCAGTGTTTGATAGGCACCAGACTGAAATCTATTCTGTTTTGAATGTGTGGTTAACAGTTTTGACAGCAGTGTGTTAGCATTTGAACACATTGTTGTAGATCCACAGTGATGTGCACGTTGTGGTTAAAGTCATGGGATAAGTGTGTAGAGTTTTGAAAACTGTGTTCAAGCAATGAAAAACCAACTAGAGTTTGGTCCACATGAACTGCTGCTGTGCAGACTGTAGTTAGAGTTTTGCACATGTTACTGCAGTTGTGCCCACTGTCGTTTAGCAATCAAAAAAAACTGTAAAAGACATTTTACATTTTTAGTTGTCTATTTAAAATTTTAAATAGATGATAAATGATAAATCAATTCTCCTTTACCAATGACATCTCTTCATAGGTGATGTGAAGCAGATTGTTCATAGTTGCTGTCTGACTGGTCCAGCCTTTAATGTGGTCAAACCAGGAGCCATAGTGCACTGCAACAAAAGTACAACAAGTCAGCATCCTCACAAAACAATGAAATAAATGGATCTATTTGTCCTGATGTCAACTCACCTGTGCCCTCCAGGAATCCATTTAAAAACTCTGGAAATGAGCCAGCTTCAGGAAGGAAGTTGGCCATTTTGTGGAAGTGATAGAAGGACACTGCCACATCTTTAGGGTTTCTGCTCACATAGATGACCTGTGAGATGACACAGAGCAACAATGTCAAAATGTTTGTACTGTACCAAGAAAACCAAGATACATACTGAGCGGAGTAGTTACACTGTTAATAAATTACCTCAAACCTTTTTCATTTCTATATTACAATTTCCTTACACTTTCTGACTCTGATACCGAACTGTCTGGTAATATATAAATTGACCTGGCCAATTTATTGGCCTTTCTCTATACTCTGTGGTCTAAACAGTCAAATTAACATGTACATTTGACCTTTGCTTTGGAGCCCTGGAGGGTGGGCCCGAGCAGGTGATGAGGCAGGTGTGAGGTGATGACTCGAGGTGTGGTGGGTGAGGCCTCCAGTAACGCAGCAAAATAATGGTGCTCCAGCCAGGGAGCCCGAGTCCAGTTTGGGACAGTTTGGGACCCTTGTGGGTCCCCTCTGCTGGATATGAGAGACACAATTTCCTGCATCCATGTGGTGCCTGTTGAGAAAAAAGAAAGATCTGACTTTAATTCTTAAAAAATTGCATAATAACGAATTATGTAACTTCCAGTCACAGTATAGCATCCTTAAATGGATTTGACATGTCTGCAATGAGTTACTCAACATGCTCATGCGGTTAGTTGCATAGACTTAAAGACACTGCATGTGCAATGTATCCTGATCAGTTGGCTGTCTCTTCTTACCTGACTTTGGATAGGAGACGATGACGATATCCGTGTCCTGAAACGGAAATTTGAGAGCAAGTTGTAAGGAATCCTGGGTGTGCAGGTGTCCAGGAAACAAAATACCATGAAATGTCTCTATGACATCCAACCTGGCCATTTCCAACTTTGATATAAGTATGGTCTTTGCTGGTTCTGTCTCTCTCTTTCTCTCTCTTTCTCTCTCTCTTTCTCTCTCTCTCTCTCTCTTTCTCTCTCTCTTTTAGCTGCCTCCTGACTAGTTTTTTTTCTGTGTTTACCTTTCTGTAACTCTGCCTGTCTCTACTCTTCTACTGTCTCTTTGTGCATCTGCACTGTGAGAGAGACCAAGTGAGGAACATACAGGCTTTATATGAGCGAAAAAAGAGGAAATGCAAATGGCGATCCTCAACTTGGCGTCAGGAAGTGGGTGTCACTTGCAAATTGTGTATATAATCGCCGCTGCCATCCGGCTGGGATCTGGGTTTGTTTTGTTTAGGCCGTGGTTTGTACAGTATGTTTACCCCGCAGTAGTTGCTGGAATTTGAATAATGTTTGATGCACGTCTAGTTTTCAATAGTTATTATTCACATATTTTTAACAGCGTGAATCCAGATTTTACCCTCACATTTCAGCATAATGACTTTGAAATTCACAAGAAAAAAAAACACTCTGTCTAACAGTATATCATATTTATTGTGTATCACCTTGTTCTAGCTGTTGTTTTATGGCCACACTATTCCATCAAATGAAAATATTCTTGATGTCTTGTGCATCATTTTAGACACACTTTAGACAAAACTCAGCCTTAAACCCACAGAGGGTTTGTGGATCCCACGTAAGGTCTCGACCCTGAGAGGCAGCATGATGGTTGTTGTAGCCGTTGATTTAAAGACTTGTCAATGTCAATAAAAATGCACAGTATTCAAAACGCGTCTTTAATCTGTTTAAAGTATAGGCAGGTAAGCTTCCCACATGCATAGGCCATACTAGTTTTGGGTAATGAACAAGGTATAGAAAAGATGAAGAAAAAAAAATTAAGTGCTGAGTTTGGGTTCATTCTTTCAGTCACCCAGGACTCATATGAGTGTAGTAGATTGAGTTACGTTGAAAGTAATACAGCTTTTGCTGATTGCTTACACACTGAAATCAAAAGTATTACACAATTTCAAAACCTTACACTAAAGGGCCAAAATATTGGCCTAGATGTGCACCACTATAAGCACAATGTCAGCCCCACACTTTTTGCAAAACAATACACACAGTGATTTGCAAAACACTAAACACTCTTGTATACATCAGACACAGAAGTACATCATGATGTCACTTCCTGGTAATTCTAAAGCACTGACTGTCATATTACCACAGCTATGAGCCAATCTGCTTAACTGTAGACACCAATCAGGTTTAAGCACTATAAAAATGCAGCAGGTAAGTCTAGTATTTTCTGTACCGTATTTTCATTTTTTTTTCAGATCTATCTTTTTATTTATTTATTTATTTTTTATTATAATTGTAACCTGTACTGCAGTATTTTATGTTTGTCTGTTGTTTGCTGAGCTAACAGTGTTATACACACTACTGTAGTAGCATGAAAACTGACTGATTTGGATATATGGAGAGAAATAAATTATATTTTCCTCAGTCTGCAGCATTGGTCCTAGTGGTGTAGTGTTTGGTGAACTTATTGTATATTTGCATTTTCTCTGTGTACTTCATTTACAGTACTCTAATCATTAAGAAGTAGAATTGCTAAAAGGGTTTTAGGTGTACATGATTCAAATAGAATTAAGTCATATGAATATGACATATGCATATGTTTCATATAGTAACAAAAAAAGTTTTTTATAAATTAGTGTATAGTTTTTGCAGAGTTTCATTTTGCATTTTGCAAGTCTGGTCTGAGGTGTTCTGCTAATTGTGTGTGTGTGTGTGTGTGTGTGTGTGTGTGTGTGTGTGTGTGTGTGTGTGTGTGTGTGTGTGTGTGTGTGTGTGTGTGTGTGTGTGTGTGTGTGTGTGTGTGTGTGTGTGTGTGTGTCTGTACAGTAATAGAGTGAACATACAGTAAAGATAGTACAGAACACACTGTGCTCTGTGACTGCAAGGATGAATTATGATAAATGGTGGATATGTGCACAGAGGTAGAATTACAATTGTTGTAGACATTTCTGTTAGTCAGAGGACAAAATAGTTGAATCTCCCTTCTAACTAAAATCACTTGTATGTGGGTATAGCTGGGTGTAAACAATAGAGACAATACTGGAAATTGAAACCATGTTTGTGTTTTGTCTGACAATTGCTGATAAAGCCCTCAGGATCTAACTCTGGTTATTTTTGCATTGTGGTTTGAATGTAATCCACTCCTTAATGGCTATCAGACAGAGCCAGGCTAGCTGTTCCCCCTGTTTCCAGTCTTTATGCTAAGCTAAGGTAACCAAAGTAACCGACTACTGGCTCTAGCTAAATATTCACCATTACCATTAACATACGGTACAGATAGTACAGAACACACTGTGCTCTGTGACTGTAAAATATTACTTTTTTCAATATATGTTTTCTGAAATATTAGTAAGATGTAAATGTACAGTTTTAAAGTTAAGGCATATTGATTTGAAAGCAAGGTGTTAATTATTTATTTATCTTTATTTAAAAAAAAAAACATTTGATAAAAATGGAACTGACTTTATTGTTGGTTATGCTTGAAAATTAGATGATCTAGACTGGACCACTAGTTACAAAATAATAATAAAAAAAAATTAGTGATACAGTTATCTTGCTTATGTCATTAATAATAATCAAACATATTCACTGAAATGTGGTGAGAAGTATGAAATAAAAAAGACTGTACATGAAACACTGCATCCCAAAATATAAATACTGAATCATTCTCATTTCTTTGACCCAGTAAAGTGGGCAATCATTTACTGGAGACCATCATCATCTTTATTGACTTATTGGAAATGCAGCCTTGAAGATAAGAAGATGAAGGTGATAGGGGCAATACAGTAAATCATTGCTTACAGAAGGGCATCTTATCTCTTGTTTTATTTGTTATATTCAATATAGATTAAGCTATTCTTCCTCCGCCTGGATACTGCATCCCCATCCTCAACCATGAGGCTTTACAGAGGGTGGTTACTGTAAAACTGCACAGCACATCACCAGAATGGACCTGCCATCCAGGGAGAACCTCTACACATGCGCACATATATAACCATACCTAGTGTGGTTATATATGTTATATATTTACTTCTCATTATGCATATGTACTTTACTACATTCCTTTTAACATTCAGTCATATTAATTTGCAATACTGTCTACACAAATTTATTATATAAGTATATTACTTAATTTATATTGTATCTGTTTATATTTTAGCCCTATATCTTAACTTGCATTTGAGCTTTTTACTTTTTTTTTTCCCTTTAGTTATTTATTGAGCATTTTCGGAGGTCTCTGAGGCCTAAGATTGTCATTGCCATTGTGGCTGTTATTGTTGTCCACATGACAATAAAGAACCTTGAACCTTGGGCTTTTAGTACAGCATAAAAAAAAAATCATTTAACAAATTTTAATAATTACACAAGACATCCAATGATTATCCAAGAACTCACCTGTAACTCTCTTGTGGTGAGATGTCTTCCCTGATTGAGTCGGAACACTGGTGCACTTCTTCATATCAGATATGAAGTCCTAATATCAGCTGCAATACATCATAATTGCAACAGTGTGGCTCATTGATGTGTTTTTAATTGTTTTTGGACAACAAAATAAATAATAAGTTGTGTCAGACTCTACTACATACTTTCTAGTGGAATTATTTCATTGTTGTTTTTGGTCTTTTCATGGAATTTGTTGAAAAGAAAAAAAGGAATATATATTAACACATACACCCTCATTGCACAGGTCTATTAATCATGCCATTTAAGTTATGTAGCAACTTGGAAGATCATTAATTAAGTTTCAGTTTATGTGAGGATCTATGATATACATTTATTCTACAAAAAATAATAAATAATACAAATCTTACTTTGTAGAGCACTCACTCTTCACAGTGAATATGGTTAATGTGATCCAGACTGCTGTGCTGGTTCTGCTTAGCAGTTTTGGAATGACACATATACTACTACTATACTACTACTACATATAAAGCATATGTTGTGGACTTTAGAAAAGCAGTCGAAAGGTACATTATACATTAACCAACATACACTGATTAACAACTGTAGAGATTATAAAAGTGATTGAGCTACTGTGTTGCATTTATGACTGCTGACTCTGTAATGAAAAACAGATCCAAGACAGAGGAGGAGCGATAAGGGGAGTTAATCTACAGAGGCATATTCAGACGGAAAAGGACAGAAAGTTGGAGTGAGAATTTCAAAGAATCTGCATATATGAAAACAACAAACTAAAAAGTTGACAATTGGCAACCTGGAAATAAATCAGTTCCAGCAGCAGTTAGTAGAATCAGGATTACTCAGCGGTTAAAGAAAGCACAAGAAAGTTTAGGGACCCAGAGAAAAAGAAGAGCAGCACATTTAACAGTGTGTCAAAGTTGAAGAAATGCTGTCCAAGGTTATCTCAGCTGCATATTTGACACTGTGGATCAGTTCTTGTGCTGTCACCTCAGATGTGGATGTTCACATGACCAGAGCTTTGCAGCTGATGTCTGAAACCCCGCTCATTGACGGGTAAGTGGAAATGTCTTTTGCAAAAACTGTGCTTTGCATGACAGTTCTAATGATGTTGTGTGCTGTTTGCCTGAGCAACAACAACAGTAAAAATGTTATACTCTGTAGTAAACGCTCACTTCTGGAAGCAATTTCTAGTGTTGATCTGGGCAAAAAGGCGGTTTTCTTCCGTGCTGTTAAATCAAAGTTTATTATGTAAGTTTTGAGAAAAGTCTCTGTAAGGGTGTGACCCTTCACTTTCTGACCTTTCAGCCATAATGACCTGCCTTGGCAGCTTCGGATGCAATTCAACAACGAGCTTAACAAAGTGGATCTTTACAAGCTGGAAACAACACACACCAACATCCCTAAGATTAAGGCAGGACGGCTGGGTGCGCAGGTACGTACAGAACATAATGTACTGGGAATTGGGAAATTAAAGGAAACCATGCTTTCAAGGACAAGTGATTCTTTATCTGCTAGGTTGTTTAAAATATGCCAAGGCTATCATTTATTTTGTATCTCTCAGGCCTTATCGGAATGTGTTGTGTGTAATTATTGACAATTAACTGTGTGTGTTTCCATTTTTATCTATTTTCATGCAGCCATTTTGCAGGGGAGCTTTTGTAAAATAGATGCTGTGTCTAACACTCCAGGTTATACAAACAAAGCATACATAATCAATCATCAGTCAAGAATTACAAAAGGGATGTGGTTTTACGTAAGAAGGATTATAGCAGCTCCATAAGCTCCAATTCCCCTGCATATACTACAGTACTGATAATTATCTTTTGTTCCTCTTTCAGTTTTGGTCGGCCTATGTTCCCTGTGGGACTCAGTACAAAGATGCTGTCAGACAAACACTGGAGCAGATAGATGTGGTTCACAGGATGTGTGAAAAATACCCAGAAACCTTTATGTTTGCTACCAGTAGCCAAGGTGAGACTTTTAAATGTACAAGTGATTTCAGAGACATTTGCCACCTCTAATCTATTCATACCTGCCTCTGAATCACCCATTATCTCTCATTTCTGCACTGCACAGACATCATGAAGGCTTTCAACATGAACAAGACAGCCAGTCTGATTGGGGTGGAGGGGGGCCACTCCCTTGACAGCAGTCTGGGCACCCTGCGCACCATGTACCAGCTGGGGGTCCGCTACCTTACACTCACACACTCCTGCAATACACCCTGGTAAGAGCCAGCAGATTTACGCCATCAAACACGCAAAGAAAAATGTGCACACTTGACCCTACAACAGTAACACAAGTGTCACACAAGTGATTTTTTTCTTGATTGATCGATTGCTTGTTTGGTATGTAAAACTTGAGAAAATAATGAGAAATGCCGGTCACAATTACCAAGAGCCAAAGTGACACCTACAAATTGCTTGTTTTGTCTGACCAATAGTCAGACCTCAAAATCTTTCAGTTTACTGTTACGCTACCAGGAAAAGCAACAAATCCTCACTTTTGAGAAGCTGGAACCATGAATTACTTAAAACAAGTAAACTGTTATCAAAATAGTTTTCATTTTCACGCTAAATGTCTAATTTACTTGAGTAAATGTAACAACAAAAAATGGTAGCTAGAGCACACTAATGACTTTCTCTATTCATTTTCTGAGCTTTCAGTAAAGCTCGGTCATATCTTCATCATGGTCAGTTTGTGCTGTGGGAAGTACGGGGGATTCCTGCAGGCTTGTTGAGCTCTCCAGGCAGCAGTATCAAAAGCCAGTTTGGCACTGAGATGCTTCACCTGATCACACATTGGCTAAATGTACTGTAACTATAGAAGGAAACAAGGAAATGAAAAAAAAAAAAAAACTGTCACCTCCTGTGTATTTATTCACCTGACTAAACTACTTTGGTCTGTATGAGTTCAGAATATGTACTTGTGTGACTGCTGATTCAGCAGCATTCACATTATTGTTATTCAGTTCTTTATTGTGTGAATGTTGATTCAACAGTATTGTTATCCGATTCTTCTATACGATTTTCGGTCGCCTACTTCTTCTGCATATGTTCAGCTACAAAACCCATTCAAATATCAAAATGTTAAGCTCTTTAAGGACATTTGTGTTTGCATTTAACTTTTCTCCACCATTTATATTTTTTTAAATATTAAACTTTTTTTCTTTCTACATTGAAAGTCAATGGAGCAATCTTTAAATCCTCTTCAGGCTTCTTCCACTTCTAATTGCTACTGCTCCCACATACTCCCACCCACAGACGTCATTCAAATTTTATTCACGAAACCTTCAGCCTTTAGAAAATGGTTCAATACACAGTCCAGGTTGGCCCTTTTCATGACGTTTTTTTTCGACATACAATACTATGACTTTTTTCGACATTATACACTTTGACTTTATTTGGCTTTTTTCGACATACTATACAATGACTTTTCTCAACATATATACTATGACTTTTTATCACCTTTTTTTGACATACCATAGTATGACTTTTTAATGTTTTTTTTGCGACTAACTGTGCTAATACTGTTTTCATCCTAAATTCTTTGGTGGCACACTGGCTCAGTGGTTAGCACTGCTGCCAACAGGCAACCAGCAAGTAATCCCTGCAGACTCTGACCCAGGTTAGAAACACAGTCCAGGCTGGCTTTTTTCGTGACATTTTTTTTAACATATAATACTATGAATCTTTTCGACATACTATACGATGACTTTGTTATCACTTTTTTCAACATACCATACTTTGACTTTTTTCAGCATACCATACTGTGACATCTGTAATAACTTTTTTTGACGTACTAAACTATGACTATTTTTATCACCTATTTTGAGATGCTATCGTATGACTTTTTATCACTTTTTTCAATACTATACTATGACTTTTTTATCACTTTTTTGATGTACCATACTTTGACTTTTTTGAACATACTATACTATGACTTTGTTATTAATCTTTTTGAAAATACTATTATATATGACTGTTTTCAACATAATTTCCTTTAGTGGTACAGTGGCTCAGTTGTTAGCACTGCTAGAACCAGCAAGTAGTAACTGCAGACTCTGACCCAGGTTCAATTCCTAGTCCAGGTTGGCTCAACTCATGATGATTACTATACTATGTCTTTTTTCAACAAGCTATACTATGACTTTCTTTACTTTTTTCGACATACTATACTATACTTGCTGGAGAGAACTACTTGCCACATTTCCAACTATTCTACTCACTACTTCATCTTCTTAAATGCATTTAAGCTAGCAATCCAGTTTAGCTTTAGCAATTTAGCTATTCAGCATTCACAAGCATTTTCTACAGGAAATTTATTTTCTAGTGTACAGTATATTTGCAATATATAAGCCTTTGAATCACAAAATTTACTTGGGAAAAAAGTCTTTCAGTAAGTATTTTTTTCTTCTTGTCAGGGCGGATAACTGGCTTGTCGACACTGGATCAGAGCCATCTCAACATAATGGCCTGTCTCCATTTGGCAAGGTCAGTAAACAAGCAGGGATGGGGAAATTGTGTAAAAAGTGTAATAAGCTACAGATTAGTGTCTTAAAGTCTTTGTTATATTATATATATAGATATAAAAGAAAAATTATAGTTTTGTTTACTTCCAAATTCAGTTGACTAAACATTACTTCCAAGATGTGTAAAAATAAAATGTCTACTGTACATACTCGACAATTGAAATTATGCCTTTTTCTAGAACACATTCAAAATAATGTAATTTTCTATAAAACATAAATATAACAATGTAATGTAAGAAATAGCTATATGTAAATACAACTGACAAAGTATTATTTTATATTTAATATTGTGTTCATCCTACTAGATGGATAGGGATCCTATTAAAAGTATTCAGTTGTCATGTTTTTATTGTCTTGGCTTTTTCTTATGCTGGTCAACAGAAATGTGAAAACTTAAACTAATACTAATAATACCTCATAACTAATACTTACTGTTATTTCATAAAGGAGGTAAACTAACTAACTTACTGACTTACTGTTATTTTATAAACTAGTGATAGTAGAAATAAAAGAAATAAGTATTTTAGCAATTTATAAATATTTTGGTCCCATAAACAATTTAAAATGATCATAGAAATAATCATTGTTCTTGTTACAACAGCAACTTATAGTGGAAATGAACCGTCTGGGGATGCTGATCGACCTGGCTCATGTGACTGTAGAGGTGATGAACCAGGTGCTGAACATGTCTAAAGCTCCGGTCATATTCAGCCACTCCTCTGCCTATAGCATCTGTCCAAACAAGAGGAATGTCCCCGATGATGTTCTTATGAAAGTGGTAAGAGAGAGAGAGTGTATGTATGTGTGTGTGTGTGTGTGTCTGTGTGTGTGTCTCACAAGATAAATCTGAGCGGGTGTGAGATGATTACTGTATTGGGAGAGGAACAGTTTAAACAAGTTCTGCTACACAAATCTGTTTTTTTTTTTTATTTAAATTAAACAATCTGGAAACACAGGAAATGTGTCTTTGGTGGATCTACCAAGGGGTCCCAACTAGACAGTGTTTTTTTAAAAGGGGTCACAAACCACAAGGGTTGGGAACAATTGGTTTAATTTATAACAATGTAATGTATTTTATAAGCGTATCCTATGTTCATGAAAAAATGAATGGGAGTTTCCGTGCTGAATGCAATAAAACGGTTGACAATAAGAGAGTTATTGTGCAGCACTGTAATAAAAGAGATCAAAGCTACTCAGTTATAACCAAGAGACAGGCACTCTATTATATAACAATACCCTTATGTACTTGGATTGTTGTGAGTTTGAATGCATCTCTTGGCCCTGGTCATGTCTCTCCTTGTTCCTGTTCACTACAAAGCGGCTCCTGCCTAACAAAGCAGAAATGCAATGCTGTGTCTCCCTCCATCCTATAGATCAGAGTCTCTAGGTCTGTAAGAGTGTCACTGTGATGTAACATGTCTTTCTCTCCAGAATAATACCAGAGGAATTGTCATGGTGAACTTCTACAACGACTATGTGACCTGCCGCGATACTGCTACGGTCTCAGATGTTGCTGGTAAACTGCTGTTATGACCATGACAACTGCTGTAAACTTGGTTAAATATTAACATTTATCATTTCTTTTCTAAGTGTATTGTTCACTGCTTTCATCATAGATCACTTTGACCATATAAAGAAAGTGGCAGGGGCGGGCATCGTTGGTTTTGGTGGAGATTACGATGGGGTTACAAGGTGAGTTCAAAACAGTCAAGCGGTGCGCCCAGATTGCTCAATTGGTAGAGCGGGCACCCACATATAGAGGTTTACTCCTCGACGCAGCGGGCCCGGGTTCGACTCTGACCTGTGGCCCTTTGCTACATGTCATTCCCCCCCCCCCCTCTCTCTCCCCTTTCATGTCTTCAGCTGTCCTGTAAAAAATAAAGGCCGAAAATGCACCCCAAAAAATGTCAAAGTCAAACCATTCAGGCGTTGACTTAAACGTAGGCTTCTGGTCACAACACAATGGGAAGCAGGGCTGAAATGGAAAAAGTCAACAAAAACTTAACTGTGGGTTCCAGAAAGTAAAATCATATTTCCCTGCATGTCATCCTCTCAGACTACCAGAGGGTCTGGAGGACGTGTCCAAGGTGCCCAAAGTGGTGGCTGAACTGCTGAGGAGAGGATGGACTGATGACGAGGTCAAAGCTGCTCTGGGAGACAACCTGCTCAGAGTCCTAAGAGAGGCTGAGAAGGTGAAAAATATATAACTTACTAGCTAATTATTTTATTTCTACTATCACTAGTTTATTAAATAACGGTAAGTCAGTAAGCATTAGTTATTAGGTATTATTGAGGGTTATTTTAGGATTGGGGCTTGGAGACTACAAATTTATAAACATAAACATAAACAAAAATGAGGTGTAAAGTTGTAAAGACATGGGAGTTAACCAGGCAGGAAGCGTTATTATACCCACATAACTTCTAAGCAAGCCACGCCCGACGAAGCAGCTCGATTGGTTGGGGTTAGGCATTGACCTTGAGTGGTTAAAGGTCCCATGACATGGTGCTCTTTGGATGCTTTTATATAGACCTTAGTGGTCCTCTAATACTGTATCTGAAGTCTCTTTCCTTAAATTCAGCCTTGGTGCAGAATTACAGCCACTAGAGCCAGTCCCACAATGAGTTTTCCTTAGTATGTTCCATTTCTGTGTCTGTAGCTATTGAGGAGAGAGGGGGGCAAGGTGGAGAGTGGGGTGTGGCCTTGACCACCTGCCACTTTGCTCGTTTGAAAGCCATGATGTCTCTCTCTCTCTCATGGGTGGGCCAAATTCTCTTGGCGGGCAAAGCAGAGAAAGGGGAGGTAACCTTGCTCCTTATGACCTCATAAGGAGAATATTCCAGATCGGCCCATCTGAGCTTTCATTTTCTCAAAGGCAGAGCAGGATACCCAGGGCTCGGTTTACACTTATCACCATTTCTAGCCACTGGGGGACCATAGGCAGGCTGGGGGAACTCATATTAATGTTAAAAAACCTCATAAAGTAAAATTTCCATGGCATGGGAACTTTAAGGTTAGGATAGCCGATTGGTCAGGGGATAGGACCTGAACATGTTCACGTGTTCATACGTTACCTTGCGTACACTACTATGGCCAATAGTAGTGTGTGAATGCTATTGAAGGGCGGGTCTTGCCTAGAAGTTGCGTGGGTTCCATAATAACACAGACAGGAAGGGTCTGATTGCCATTATGGGGGACGGAAGAATGGAAAGATTCACATCTTTATGCCCTGTGAGAATTGATATCACTGGAAAACTCAAAGTGGTCGTGTGATTGCAGAGATGAACATGGGAGGGTTAAACATATAGACCATATAACACCATATCCATTTCATTTGAGTTTAATTACTTTGAACATGTGTTTTTGGCCAATAGTGTTGTCATGGTGTACTGCTACACACACACACACACACACACACACACACACACACACACACACACACACACACACACACACACTGGAGTACACTTTTACTCTTTAAGATCTTTCTTAGCAATCATGATAGACATTTTCTTTAGTAACAAAAATCATCCAATGATTGTTGTCTGTTCATCAATGGAAACAGTGCAGCCAGTGGTGGAATGTAAGCACATTTACATTTACTCAGTTACTTTCTTTTTTTACTTTTAACATGGTGGCCACAACAATGTAAAGCAAAAGGACATAAAGCTGATCAGTCAAAAGCAGTAACATGATTATATGTATACCAAGGTGCATTCACATATTCAAATGTGAAAGGTTTGGATTTCTGTTATGCATCTTAAATGCTGATTGGATTCATAAAAGTAAAAACAAAAGTATAAATGGTGCTTTGGTAGCAGGTGGACCCTGTGAGTGAAGACACACCTGTCACAGTGCCTTTCTGTCTGCTGCCTGACAGCCTTATCTTTGTGTGTCAGGTCCGTGACAGTCTGAACGGCACGACTCCAGATGATGTTCCTATTCCATACGATGAGGTGAAGAACTCGTGTAGGACGAGCTACGGTTACCCCAACGCTGGAGCCGTCCACTCACTCAGCACACTGGTCCTTCTGCTCACACTGGCTGGCTCTTTCCAAATTACAGCTTTATAAACTGCTTATAAATATGACTGATGGCATGTATGTCAAGAATGTGTCCATGAATACTAACACAATCTGTTTTAAATGGCAGGATCGTTTACACATGTCCTCTCTGCGCTGACATAAACACCAAATAGTTTCAGTTTACTGTTGAAATGGTTTTCAAGAGCTTGTTTTTTGCGAGATTTTAATGATCTAAATATATTAAAAATGAACAGTGACTAACAGTGTTACAGTTATCATGATGACAAAGACAGCGGCACAGTGATTATGTCGAACCAAGGTGAGATTTGGCTGTTTTAATCCCACCATAACACTGTCAAATAGAGGCTGCAGTGAGCAAATCTTTGTGTGTGATGACAATGGCATATGGACAAAGTCACACCAGTGTAATCTGAATGCACATACACACAAAAATGTTCCTCAATATCAGTATACTGACTTTTTTCAGTCACAATGCAGTCTGCATGGAGTGCTGCTCGGGTGTGTAGAGAGTGTATCCCTCATGTGCTCTTTAGCTTGGGGATCCAAGTGTACATGGGTTAAAGGAAACTGAGGCACTCAGGAGGGCAAAGTTAAAAAAAGCCTTTAATATACTTCTTAGCTAAATTATTAAAACATTTTGGGCCAATGCGGCCATGAAGGCCCTCCTGAATGCCTCAGTTTCCTTAAACCCTTATACTGACATTTTTTACAGGAAGTAGTATAGTGCATGTCCATAGCTCCGCCTAGTGGTCGGTAGAGGGTAACATCTAAAGAGATGCCAAACATCTCTGGCTTCTTAAAGTTTTTTTAATTAACGTTACACATTAGGTAGGTAGGAACATTTCACTTGATTTAATTCTGTGGTTTGATGACATGATGGCAAAGATAACAACAAGGCAATATTCTTTAGTTACTAAAGGTTTTCACTTGACAAGGACATTGATGGGCAAACAGTCTATGAAAAGAGTTTCAACAAAAAAATAGGAGTTTCTCTGACCACCTGAAGGAGCTTCAATCAATACAAAAGCATCTTTGTGTTCACAGAAGGCTCAATTATAAACTGACTTCCAATGCATATACAGCAAAGTATAATATCTCCTGAAGGCCAGCAGTGTGTTTTTCTCTCCTATTACACAGCGTCCTTGAAGAGTTCAGCATCCTTTCAGTAACAGTGTTGAAAGAAATAGTTTCACTTAGGGCTGGGCGATAAAACGATAACGATATGTATCGCGATAGACACATAATCAATATCAATAGAAAATGCGGTCGATAAAACGTTCGATAACTTGTTTTTCTTCATCAGAAGAAACCAGAGGTTGTGAATTAAGTTTGGTTGCATGAACAAAGCCCCTCACTCTCTGGCAACCTGGCAACGTGGGGAGTGACACTCTAACAGCCAATCATGTAACAGTATCATGTTTGGTTGCGCTACATCGCTGTCTCGTGTTCTTCAATAACAGAACCGGCGTGGAGTGGAAAGTAAGTGCCGCAGCGAGCGAGGACATTGTTGATAAAACAGGAAAAGTCAGTATGGCCGTTTTGGGGATTTTATAAGTCTGACCGTAGTCAGACCAATGTCGTCAGACCGTCGTCCCCACCAACACTGGTACGACCACAAACTTGTTTTACCACTTTAGCCGCGCTCACACTTTCGAGCACAGCCGTATTCGCCATCAACGTCCAACAACATCTGCAGCTGCAACACAGCACAAGCAGCAGACCGCCATGGAGAGGTACTCTGCATCAGCGCCTTACTAAACGCTACAAAGAAATAACGAAGGCAGACGTGCTGAGCACTGTCCAGAAGCCAGGTTACCAACCTAGCACTAAACCTGCAGAAAATAGTTCCTTCTCAGGTTTCTTATATTTAGCTAACACTTTGCACTATTTTATGACACTTTATTAAGCATTTCTTACTTATTCTTTAATTTTGCACCTTAATGTTAAGAGATAATTGTTAAGTGTTCATTGTGATTTTAGACCTGTTTACAATTTAATTATTTGAGTGTTTTCCATGGTTGTGTTGACATTTCTGCTTTTATAACTGAGGGGATTATAATCAGAGCAGGGTTAAGTTTAAAATAAAAATGTTTAAATTTAATATATTTTTCTCCTGGTCCTTATTTTAAATAGGTCATAAAAAATATCAATAATTATTGATATCGACCGATATGAAAAACTTATATTGTGATACAGTTTTCAACCATATCGCCCAGCCCTAGTTTCACTTTACATGAATTCTGGCACTTTGAAACCACACTGTTATCTCATTTGTTTTTACTAATTATCCCAAAAGAACACAATTCATAATCACTACAAGACAGAGAGGGGGATTACATTTTTGTCTGCCAGCTACAGTGGTTAGTACATTTGCAAATTCATCAGCTACTTTTGGTGTTTGAAGAAAAACATAATGTAAAAATAGCACCTTTAAATAATACCTTGTCACAAAGTGATTTATAAAGTAGAAAACTCGTCAGCCACAGACAGAATGAACTATCATGAGGTTATTCACAGACACAGATCACATTCCATCAAACACTTTTAAGTGAAATATTTGGATTAACAAGGTAGTTGGTAGTGGCTTAAAATGCCAGAGAAATACCCTTTCACTCAATGAATGGTGCATCATTTAGCGCCCTCTTGTTGGCTTTACAAGTATAACACCACTCCACAAAGACCGTGTGAACTAGTCTTGTGCGTGTCCCTGGGATCCTCTCAGCACCGAGGCACTGCTGGTGAGTCAGATGGACAGCCTTAATGAAAAGTGCATGGGTTACTAATAAATGGACAAAAGACTGCTGCTCACGTGATCAACAGCAGTCGCACGGTTGAGCGAGCTTCTCTGGTAAAACCAGTGTCTGACTATTTGGTTTGAATGCCTCCACACAGAAGAGCAGTGTGACCTCAACAGCACTGGCCAAAGTAATGACGAGTGAGAGCATTTTCAAGGGAGTTTACCACACAAGAACAGGTATAACATGCAATGTTACAGTTCAAAGAGGGACTTTTTCTAGCCCTCGCAAAAGGTTTGGATGACAAAAAAATACTTTGGCTTTGGTAGGCCACTGTTTTTCAGTGCATTACCTGAATCCATTTAAGAAAATGCCACAGCACAGTAACGGCTTAAAAAGTAAAATGTAACAAGAAGACACTGAAAATGGACAGACTTGGAGCTATCGCTCTGAAGTGCACAGCATCCAAGCCAGGATCAGTTCTTCAGTTGAGTTATGACCAACCAGTGACTTAGACAATAATTAAATGAAGAAGATGGTAGACTGTCTGTGGAGGTATGTCTAGAAGAAGAAGGAGGGATAATCCAAGTCTGTGCAACAGTCGGATAAGAAGGGACTGTTAACAGAGTTAAGACACGACCTCTCTCAGTGTCTCATTCTCTTGTCCCTGTGTTTCACTGTCTGACAGCAGAGGGGGATGAGTTGGCACAGCGATCCTATAAGGCAAATTATCTTTAGTCAACATCCTCCTGGTGGCAGAGACCAAGCGGGAATAGTTATCAGGGTTGTACTCCGACAAAGGTGGCCGGGCGCACAGTAACGGCAGGTTGTCCGTGTCGGGCCGGGACAGGAAAAGAGGGGGCCGCCGCTGGCTCTCGCCGTCCTTCAGGGAGTCTGGGAGCGGCTTGCGTTTGCTCTCAGGTAGGAGCATTATGCAGAGAACAGAGAGGACGGCGAAGGAGGCGAAGATGACATGGTGGAGAAAGTAGCCACCATTATTCTGGAGCTCCATCAGGGAGGAGGCGGCCATGCCAACACAACCCGCTGCCAGCACCAGGCCAAGGCAACCACCTCTGATAGAGAGATGGAAGAGGAGCAGGAAAAGGAGAAGAAAAATCAACAAGGGGAGGCATCAAGGTGGAATGATCAGACGATACTTTATATCTTGTCATGGCATTCTTCTCTATACTATATTTCTCTATATTTTCTCTATACTCTATACTTGCCAACTTCCCTACCCCAGCACTCAACCCCAAGCCTGTTCCTATAATGGGTCACAAATATGTAGCTTCATTTAAAAAAAAAAAAGGCTAAATAATTTCCTAAAACCTCTGGACACTTTAGTTTTTCGCAAATGATACTTAAACAGGAGTAAAATGTGCATTTGTAGGGGACTATTTTTTAACAGCGGACTAATACACGTTAAAAAAAAAGCTTTATCACGCTTCAGCTACACAGGCAATACTTTTCATTGGAGTTGTTGATAATAACAAAAATATATCAACGGCCTCATCACATTGGTCAGAAGACAGACACTTACCGAACCACGGTCGGCATCACCTCACAGGCAAAGAGCACACTGAGCATGGCGAGAGCCTGAGAGAACAGCAGACCTATGACAGAGAGGACCAACACCAGGCCTCCACGCAGATCTGACACAAAAAAAGGACAACAGAATCATTTTCTATTTAACTAGAACTAATTAATTTTCTGTGCAAAAATGTACAGCAGAGATAATCAACTTGTCACGTGAATATCAGTATGGCATAATTTTATTTTTCAGCTCCTTTTCAGACCCATGTTGGGTCCTGACCCCGTGAATGAGAAAATGAAAATTTGCCTTTGATCTACAGTGTTTTCTTGCAAAAACGATCAATCCCATTTCATGATTTCCATTTAATCCATGTTGTTTTATGACACAAAACTCTGAGTTCATGAACAGTCAACAATCTACATTTGTTACGGAGTCTTCGGAGTATGAATTAAAAAAATATTTTTCTAATTGTTGCTCAGGTTCCTCTCCTACAAAATATGTTGAGAAATGTGTTGAGTTGATTGTGAAACTGGTTCCACTTCAAGGAACAGAATAATGTCAGTGGTCCCAGTGATGCCTCATTAACTTTAAAGTAGTCAGCTGTTTATCATGAAATACATTCATAGTTAAGTTAAAATCATTACTTTACGATATTTATGGCACCAATAATTGACTGTTTTTTTATTTATTTTTTACTGTAAACATGTTGGAGATTTGAAAATGTACATCACCTGTCAAAAATAAATCTTAGTCTTCATTATATTTCCACAATATGATAACTTAACAGAATTATTGTGTGGCATTTTGAGCCCTTTAGGAAGTTGCAATTACCTTATCATTGCCAATAGCCACAACAGCAAATGGTTGGAGGATTAATTTTGAGGCACAAATGTAATTGAAAGTAAAAAAAGATGGGGATGTAACGTACACTGAGTGAGGGCCAGCAGCAGCAGCGATGACAGTCCAGTGATGATGGCAGAGAGTAGAAGCATACCACGCCGACCAAAGTGATTGACTGACAAGCAGACGAAGATGCAGGCGAAAGCTCCGGTTATCACTCGGAGGAAGTAGCTGAAGTAAAAGTTGGTTGAATAACTGTGCAAGTTTCTGGTGAAACAGTACTGAATGCCTGTACCAATGAACCTGGAGGAGAGACCAAAGAGTTAGAACCATGCACATCTATCAAACACTCACAATCTCACTTTTATCTTGAAATGGAAAGCTGGTCTATTTCATGGACAGGTCAGGCGAACTTTTTCACACTGAGAATTAAAAACTCACAGTGTGAAGCTGAGGATGAGACAGTTCTTCCAGATAACACGAGTCCGACGCAGCTCCAGAACTGAAAAGTACCTCGGTCGACAGTCTTCCCCGCATGCTGAATCTATTTCTATAAACGGAAAAATTGATTAAAAAAACACCTGGAAAGAAATCAACCTAAGAGCCAAATACTTTCAGGCTAGGTGTAATTCTGCATGGTTTAAGGGAAGGGTTAACATCTATTTGTTACACATTCTACTAACGGCTGCCATTAAACATATTTACGATTAATCAGTATATGGGTTCTGGGAACTGAACTTGAAACTTTCCAGAGAGGGTAGAAACACACTGCTTTGCAGCTTGGTGGTAAGTTACTCTGTAAACTACTTACATGTCCATTTTCTAACAATTGACACTTACTCCCCCTGTTCTTATCACTGTCATACACATTCACATTCAAATTATACTACACTGTATGACGAGCAAAAAGAAGAAAAATAATTGATAGAAAAAGGGTTACACCTAATACTACTACTAATATTTCCTCAGGTCAAACAAACAAGCAGAAACTTTATAATCTTCTCAACAGATTTGATAAATTACAAAACATGACGTGGTAAAGTTTAGAAGCTATTGCACATACAGCAGTTTGGGAAAGGTTCAGCATTCTTCTTATGCAGTAAATCATGAAAAACATGCATGTAAAGAGATATCTTGTTCATGCTCAAGGTAATTTTATATCCAGATGAAGCTTACTTTGCTGCCTGTTTGTGTCTGTGTATGCATACAAAGGCCTGTCTGTTTGTGTGTGTTTGTGTGTGTGTGTGTGTGTGTGTGTACCTGACAGCAGGGTTTCACCAGGGTAGATTTCATCTCGCAGACAAACACCGTTCCTGGTGGAGAATTCCTGGAGGCTCCTCTTCAACCTAGGGATCTGAGCTGTGGCCAGCAGCCAGCGAGGGGACTCAGGAAACACGGACACACAGCTGAGGAAAACAAGTCTGCAATAAGATCTCAGAGAGAAGCAGAGCTGAAACATTCTCTTTAACATCGACACAGATGGATGAAAGGATGAAAACAAGCACAAGTTGTGTTTTTACCTGGTACAATTTTTGACAAAAAAAAAAGAAAAGAAAATAAAAAACATAATTTGATATCACTGACATCTGGATGGCATCCGTATATCTGCGTTTTCGGTTATGAATTCTTGCTTTCTAAGCTGCTCAGATATTTAACATCCTTGGTTGATTTCAGACACCAGAGCACAGTTTATGTTAGCTTCATACGCTCCTCATACAAAGTCAAAACTGAGCAAGACAGCTTACAACTGGAATGAGCTGGAAAACAAACTGAAGTTAGAAATCGTCATTCTAGTGTGTGCGTGTGTGTGTGATAACTGCTTTGTGTGATTGAATTGTCTTGTTGTGACTTTGTATATTTGGAATTTGCTCTCAGGTCTCTTTCGTTAAAACAATCTAGGTCTCAATGGGACCATTCCTGAATAAATAACTGAACTAACTCAGAGTGGAGTTCATGAGAATATTCCAGGTAGAAAAGTTATTCATTTGAACACGTGGTTACATGTGAATTCAGGTGTGGCTGTTAAAAGGTGTGGGCTTGAAACAGGAGCACGTGCAAATTGCAGACCGGTCAAACATATCAATGTGAGAAGGGTGCACTGTAGAATAATAAACTGCCCTTAATGCTTCACCAAATACACACATGGTGTGTCCACCTCCGCATCCCAAGTACCGCCACCCGACTCACCACCAATAGGAAAGCAGCAGGAGCAGAGGCAAAGTGGCCACAGCCTGGAGAACGGGCCAATTGCGACACAGAACAGCGATGCCCGGCAACAGCAGCTCTGCGAACACGGCGAAGAAGCCGCCGACCATGGCAACCATGAGACGATGGGGAGGGTCACATAGCTCCAACCCTGAGAGAGCGACGGGAACAGAGAGCGAGGAAAGACAGATACCATCAGAACACACAGCTGAAGCAGAACTAATACATCTGGCCAAATCCAATTCATTTTCTGTCAGGAGTCAGGACATGAGCTCATTCATACATAAGGCAGACCGTAGCCTTATGTAGTAATATGTGTTTTTATTGATTTTATTGCCTACATGTAGAACTGATTCACTACAGAGAACAGCAAATTAGCAAATTACCGTGGTATGGAATTCCTTACCAGCTTTTGACCACGGAAAGTACTAAAACATGATAAAATAAAATGTTAAGATTGTATTTATTCACTCAAGAAATGGAGTAGCCAAACATGTTCCTGTTTGTTGGTTTTTCTTCTCCTAAATATGTGAAATTGATGTATAGAGCTATCCAACTTGATTTATTTGAAATAAGGAGGTGTTTTGCTTATTAATTACTTTAGAGCTCTAAGAGGTGATCGAACTATGTCTTAATTATGTAGAGCTATCTGTTGTACTAGACAGGATTTGAAATATTGTGTTGATTCACCTTGGTGTTTGTTGTGAATATCGTTGAGTCTTGTACAGATGTCAGATGTTCTTTGTCATCGTTTGTTTTTTCATTAAAGTATTTGTTAATACATAATGTGGACCTCAGGAAGATTGTTGTTACAGGAGCACAATAAGGCCTATGCACGCATTACAAAGTCAATAGTACAGGACATCACACATCCACTCAATCAGCACCTTAAACGTGCGGTATGCTCGCCGCAGCCGACCTGTCTCGCGCCAGTGTGACGTCATGGGAGCGGCGTAACTATTTATTAGGGCTGCAACTAATGATTATTTTAATAATCAATTAATCTGTCGATTCTTTTTTCGATTAATTGATGAATCGGATAAAAACAAAAAAGCATTACTTTACATCAACTCAATACATACATGCATGTTGTTTTAGTTAATAGTTGTGTAAAGGTAAGTAACCCAAATAGCAGATACAGACAGACAGAAAGACAGACACACACACAAACACACACACACACACTTATTCATTAAATTATTACCATCATTGTAGTAAGTGCAAGTTAAGTTCATTTATACACCACACACTATTATATTTGTCAACAATAACGGATATGGGACAAAGCACATAATATATACATGACAACAGATTGAAAAATTAATGGGCCAAAAAAGGCGAGTGAATAAAACCGTGTCTTTAGTCTTGCAAACTATACCACCCCTGCTTTATTACTGTTATTACCGAGCTAACGCTAGCTTGTCATGCTAGTCTGCTGGATAACGAGTAAACAGCAGCACCAGAAGAGCTACTGGAGGGACGGTACGTTCCTCACTTCAGAACGGAACAGAAGTAGGATAGTGTAGTGACTTTACCCTGCTGTTGAACTCCCTTCCTCCTCATCAACGACTCAAACATGTTTACGTTTTAGGTGCTGACTCATCACCGTGGTGCGCCCGTGCCATGCCGTGTTGCTTTTGTTTATCTTGCAATTAACACGTTTTTGATTTATTTAGTGTGAAATGCTCCCACACCTTGGATGACTTAGGTCGTACTGATTTCTCTGCCTCTGCCGAGTGTTTCAGAACAACGTTAAGGGTCTCTCCGGTCTCTCTCCGTATTTCCTCTACCCTCGCTCTGCTCTTTTTTCTTTTCTTTCGCTCTGTGCTGCTCCTCTCTGCGCTCAACTCAATTTGTTTTTTATCTCCGCAACTAGGTGGCGTAATAATTGCGCGACACAATGAATCGATAATTAAATTCGTTGCCAACTTTTTTAGTAATCGAATTTTATCGATTCGTTGTTGCAGCCCTACTATTTATACTTGCGCATGGTGGTCGCGACACTAGTTGCAGTCTTCTCCTGAACAGAGGTGGCACAACTGAGAAAAGGCTACCGACTTTGCTATTTCTACAGACTAGAAGAAGAAGAGAAAAGGTAAACAACGGCAGAACAGGCAGCAGCATTGACGTCAATGTTTCAATTTGATTCAATGACCTCCTTTGTCGGATCAAGCCTTTCATTCGCCATCTGACCTCTGGTCGCGCACTTTAAATCCTTGCGCGGCAGCGGGATCTACGTCATTTTGACGTCACATTGGCGTGCGACAGGTCGGCTGCGGCGACTATAAAAAGGCCCTTACTCCTCTGTCCTCTGGGCACAGAGCCCTGAGGTTTAGAAGGGCTCGCATTGGGAAAAGCCTAATCCCCACAGCCATAGCTGCCTTAAACAATAGGCCTCGCTGAACCGGCCCAAGAGTGTACTGGCATTGTATGTTGTTACTGTGTGCTGTTGTGTGTACTGTTGTCTGATGTGTGCAGTGCTGTGTGAAGGAATTTCCCCCTGGGGCCAATCAAGTCTACAGTCTAAGCTAATGGGGATCTAAATAAGCAAAAATAAAAATAAACATGGAATCTACCTTTTTTTTTGTTACAACCTTGTTGCATCGTGTTTGCTAGAACAAAGCAAAGCAATATTCTGCGTACCATTTGATAGAACATAAAGCTAGAACGACAAGCTAGATAAAGCTGCAAGTACTCTTAACCTCAGGTACTGACGTAAACTTGTTTGGAAGTGTGTCAAGCTGTGCGAGTTGCTGCTGAACTTTAACCTCCTTCCCCCCCAGACCTCTGATTCCGTTTCCACCTCCTCTCTGTGTGCGTGCGTGTGTGTGTGTGTCAGTTCTGTCCTGCTATTGTTTTCTCTTGGCAGGACATCACTGAGAAACATTCCCTCAGGCCCTCATCCCGCCCAGCACAACATCAGCCTAACCTAAAAAAAACAAAATCTGGACTCAATCTAGCCCCGAACTTGCAGGAATGTGGGAGTATGTGTGTATGTCAAAAACAGAAAAAACTGTGTGTATTTCAGACGAGACTACTACCTAGTAACACCACCTCCCAAGCAGGAATGTGTACAGTTCCTACAAATTCCTGTGCCACTTCACGTTTTAGACTGTTCCAGAAAGAAAACACGCTGTATTTGAGACAAATTGTATCCCTACCAGCCAGAGAAATCTAATCATAGACAATCAGACAAAGTCATGCTGAAGAAGGGGGGGTGAGGGGCCACAGAGGGATTTACACCCACTAAAGGAGGACAGCTCAGAGGTAGAAGTAAAGAAAAACCAACCAGTCAGCACAACACACTTCAGTTATTTCCTTCACAACTCTGCTAGTCTGTCATACAATTACCCACGCTTAAGCAATAATGTTAGCACATATCTTTCATGTTGGGAGAGCAATTCAAACATGTAAGAGGCAAATATTAATCTCATTGGTGACAGTGAGAGACTGTTGCGGTCTTGTCATCTCCTATCACCTGGAAACCACTGAAGGTAAAACTATTTATCCATCACTAGTAAATATTTGTATCATATACTGTACATTAAACTGTCATAATGTCTTTCAGTTCTTGTTCTTGACTTTCAGTCACTGGAAATAAAAGTTTCAATTGTTTGTGTTTCCTGAAATAAAGATAGGATGGTAATACAAAGATAGGAAGGGCTTCTTTGCTTCTGTAAGGGCAAAATGGGTTTTTCCCTTATCTTTGACTGATAAGGTAGTTCAACTGCTAGCTCGGTGGAAAGGCTTGTGTTAGGCATTTTTATTCCATATTTATATCACAATCTAAATGTTTCTCTGTTTGTTTTCATTGAGGTAAGCACTAAAACAAACTGTTGCTACTGATTGTGCAGTTGCTGCTTGAACACAAACTTAGAAACCTACAGCATTCTATTCTATGCTGGGAATCAGAACAAGGCCATGATTTTATTTATAACAGTATGTAACATTTACATATATTAGATTTTCTGCAAGACAAAACATTATCGCAAACTTTAAGTCAAACACACTATGGCTGCAGAAGAACCCTAAATATGAGAAACATCTAAAGTAACTTTTATTAAATGAGTCATCTTTAATATTGAGACCTAAAATTTGAGAACTTGTGGAGTTGAGGGACTTTCCCCCAATCACAATTTAACATAAAAACAAACAGCAGCATGCCTTGAATTGTGAACAACTGGATATACAGTAATGTTCATGTGTCTCTCCTCTTATTAACCCGTCAGCTTCTAATTTTTGTATCACCTTTGTGTCTGTTTTGCTACATATGTAATTTATTTTGGTCAGGTACATTAAAGTCCCTGTAATAAATGAAAGCAGACAAATGTGATTTAACAAAGCCATGACATTTGGATAAACACAGTGCCAGCAAATTACTCAGAGCGAAGCCCAGGAATCCAAAAGTGCTCTCTAAAATAAACAAAGAAGTGAGTGGCTGCGTTTGAGGAAGCTGAGGTGGTTTTTTTCAATCCCCTGGAGAAGTCGATTACTGAAGAAGGCTGCAGGACGCTTAACCACAGGACAAGTGGTACAATAGTTAAATATGTGTACAGGATACTCACTGGCAATGTACGAGGACACGAACACACCAGCGAGCATCGCGCCCTGAGAGAGACGCAGCAGCAGAAACACGGCCGCGCTGCTGGACAAACACACGGCCACCCCTAACAGACTGGACAGACTGATGGAGAGGAGGAAACATCGCCGACGACCCAGCCTGAAAACATACATTAGTGTCCAATTACTATTATCTCTCATTCACTAAACACACACAGGGGAAATACATATATTTTTTTAAACTTGATAAATGCTAAAAAAAAAAAACTGTGTAAAACATAAAATGAAAAAATGATTTGTGAAATAATTTAAGAGATTATGAAACATCCTCCATTTCCATACTAGCTGAGTTTAAGGTGTTCACCTTTACTTTAAACTTTAAATTTAAAAGTCATTTTTATTTAGTGAAAAAGTTTTTATTTCATAATTTTCCATTTTCCCTGATGACCCCTTTATTTAATTTCACTAAAAAGAAAGAAAGAAATTATATACAATAAAACCCTGTTATTATGAAAATGAATGATGAAATAACACTTTATAATAATGAGTTGAGGATTAATCTTTTTTCAGTTATTTCACAAATTGTTTGTTAATTTATATATTTTTTATTCACATGTCCATTCATGTCGTAATGTCTTTTTTTAATATATTTAACGCTGTGTTTCCATCTAAAAATATGATTTTTACTTACCAGTCGCACAATGTACCAAGAAGGATGTATCCCAGAATCCATCCTGTCATGAAGCAGATATGCTGCAAAGGGATTTTCCAGTAGTCACTGCAAACCAGATTCCACTGCAAAGGAAGACAAAGAAGTTTACTGACACATTCTCAGACCAAAACAAAACTCAATGTGGACAAAAAAAAGAAAATAGAGAGCACTAGCATTTGATTACGTTTTTAAAAAAAGAGACTAATTGTTTTTGTAATTTCATGAGCTCTAAGTAAAACTGTCCCATGTGGATAACAGGCATCAGTAATTTTTCATATTGAACCAACCAACTAGCAAAACTGTGTGTGCTTTCTCTTCACCTATTAAAAGGTTATACCAGTGTTGTTTTTTTATTCATTAATTGATTAAGCTGACTTCTCTACCCTGTCTGTGTCAGTCCCAAGCCCATTGGTTTCCACTTAAGACTTCTATATCTTTAAAAACTGGTCACAAATATATAGTTCAATTCTTTAAAAAAGGCTAGTAATTGTCTAAAATGGCTGGGCACTGTAGCTTTTACCAAATGTTACTCAAACAGCAGTAAATAGTGCATTTGTTGGGTACTCTTTTCAGCTGTGGATTAATACACATTTGGTGCTCTAGTGAGTATTTACGGCAGCAGCATGTGAGTGTAAAAATAAAAATAAACTACAATGCCCAGGTTAATTGCGATGAAGGAATATGTCACCCAGTGTGACTCATCTATGTGTTTATAATGGTTTTTGAACAATGGAGTTCTGTGGAGGAATAAGCAATGTCAATTCATTGTTGGTTTTGGTCTTTTTTGTGGGATGTGTTGACAGTAAGAAAATTATGGAATATAGTAATCATAGTCAACCAAGTTAAACCAGTTGCTATATATATATATATATATATATATATATATATATATATATATATATATATATATATAAATATAAAAGCCTTTGAGTGAAGTGTATAAATCATACATTTGTGGGTAACTCAATTTCCCTTCTAAAATATGATTTTTATAATCAAAGACATAAAAAAGGTACATAAACAAATTGTGGCCAACGTGATGCATTCCTCGTAATTTGACGCAAACAGAGAGATTTCTGTGTGGAAGCAGGAATGTAGATCATGTTGTCCCCAATTGAGCTGAGAGGTCTGCTGACAGTGTTATTACATTAGAACAAAGTAGTGCTCAAAGTAGAGCGCGCCAGCAGCTCTATGTCTGGTTTAGTACCAGTCACTGGCTGTAAGAGAATTCTTCTCAACCTACCTCTACCATCTCTCTTTTTCCTCCATCTCCTTTATTTCAATCAGCGATGTAAGAGATAAGCTTATTCAGAGAATATTCCGCAAAGTATTTTTCAGGTGACAAGGGTCTACTTGTGACCATGCTGAGCTTTGCTATGTGTTTTCCCCGTGATAGGCATGTCATTGTATATATGAATATGTACAATATAAACATTATATGGTTTTAAAAATAGATCATTTTGATACAGTGTCCCTCTTCAACACTGGTTTTCACAGTTTGTAGCCTAATCTAGCTGTCAGGTGTACAAGGAGGCAAAATAGTCGGACCTGCTGGTGCAACTGGTTTAAAAAATGCAAAAACGTTGTTATGTATCAAGTCTGAAAAAACATGACAACATAAGCCAAGCTAATGAAAGGGAGCTTTAGCAAAAATGAGGAGTGGCCACAAGCAGATCCCCACCAACATCGACACCATAAACAATTGTCTCAGAGATCCAGTTCATCAACACCTCTGTCTCACAAAAAACAGTTTGAGCTTTTAACAGTTGATAGTGCAAGACTATGGTGTTTCTTTTATTTTTTTCCAATCCCTGTATTGGAAGGTGATGAGCACTGTAAGTACTGTATTCAAATTTTCCTATAATAAAGTTTTCCCCTGTCGTCATGTGCAGAGGAAGTTGTTGTTGGTAGAGGAGGAGTTCAGCGTCTCAGGAAGGAACATAGAGGCCTCACACTTCCCAGCGTCACAGTTTGTCATTTAGGGAAAACAAGGCAAAAGTCTCATCACTGCTAGAATCTATTTCCTTGAGGCCATGTTACACGGTCTATAGTCTGAGGAGAAGTTGAAGGGCAATTACCCATAATGACTTGCTCCTGCTTGTCAGCCTCTGCTCTAACCTCTGTGGTTTGGAGACTACATCAAATACTCTGATCCATCCATCCATCCATCTTCGTCCGCTTATCCGGTGTCGGGTCGCGGGGGGAGCAGCTCCAGCAGGGGACCCCAAACTTCCCTTTCCCGAGCAACATTAACCAGCTCCGACTGGGGATCGAGGCGTTCCCAGGCCAGGTTGGAGATATAATCCCTCCACCTAGTCCTGGGTCTTCCCCGAGGCCTCCTCCCAGCTGGACGTGCCTGGAACACCTCCCTAGGGAGGCGCCCAGGGGGCATCCTTACCAGATGCCCGAACCACCTCAACTGGCTCCTTTCGACGCAAAGGAGCAGCGGCTCTACTCCGAGCTCCTCACGGATGACTGAGCTTCTCACCCTATCTCTAAGGGAGACGCCAGCCACCCTCCTGAGGAAACCCATTTCGCCGCTTGTACCCTGGATCTCGTTCTTTCGGTCATGACCCAGCCTTCATGACCATAGGTGAGGGTAGGAACGAAAACTGACCGGTAGATCGAGAGCTTTGCCTTCTGGCTCAGCTCTCTTTTTCGTCACAACGGTGCGATAGATTGAATGCAATACCGCACCCGCTGCGCCCGATTCTCCGACCAATCTCCCGCTCCATTGTCCCTCACTCGCGAACAAAACCCCAAGGTACTTGAACTCCTTCACTTGGGGTAAGGACTCATTCCCTACCTGGAGAAGGCATTCCATCGGTTTCCTGCTGAGAACCATGGCCTCCGATTTAGAGGTGCTGATCCTCATCCCAACCGCTTCACACTCGGTTGCGAACCGATCCAGTGAGTGCTGAAGGTCGCAGGCCGATGATGCCATCAGGACCACATCATCTGCAAAGAGCAGCGATGAGATCCCCAGCCCACCAAACTGCAACCCCCCCACCCCGACTACGCCTCGATATCCTGTCCATAAATATTACAAACAGGATTGGTGACAAAGCGCAGCCCTGGCGGAGGCCAACCCTCACCTGAAACGAGTCCGACTTACTACCGAGAACCCGGACACAGCTCTCACTTTGGTCATACAGAGATTGGATGGCCCTGAGTAGAGACCCCTCACCCCATACTCCCCGCAGCACCTCCCACAGTATCTCCCGGGGGACCCGGTCATACGCCTTCTCCAAATCCACAAAACACATGTAGACCGGTTGGGCATACTCCCAGGCTCCCTCCAGGATCCTTGCGAGAGTGAAGAGCTGGTCCGTTGTTCCACGACCAGGACGGAATCCGCATTGTTCCTCCTCAACCCGAGGTTCGACTATCGGCCGAACCCTCCTTTCCAGCACCTTGGAGTAGACTTTACCAGGGAGGCTGAGAAGTGTGATACCCCTATAATTGGCACACACCCTCTGGTCCCCCTTTTTAAAAAGAGGAACCACCACCCCAGTCTGCCACTCCTTTGGCACCGTCCCAGACTTCCACGCAATGTTGAAGAGGCGTGTCAACCAGGACAACCCCTCCACACCCAGAGCCTTGAGCATTTCTGGACGGATCTCATCAATCCCGGGCTTTGCCACTGTGTAGTTGTTTGACTACATCAGTGACTTCCGCCTGGGAAATCGGCGACAATCCCCGTTATCCTCCAGCTCTGCCTCTAACATAGAGGGCGTATTAGTCGGATTCAGGAGTTCCTCAAAGTGCTCCCTCCACCGCCCTATTACCTCCTCAGTGGAGGTCAACAGTGTCCCATCCTTACTGTACACAGCTTGGATGGTTCCCTTCCCCCTCCTGAGGTGGCGAACAGTTTTCCAGAAACACTTTGGTGCCGACCGAAAGTCCTTCTCCATGTCTTCTCCAAACTTCTCCCACACCCGCTGCTTTGCCTCTTTCACGGCAGAGGCTGCAGCCCTTCGGGCCCTTCGGTACCCTGCAACTGCCTCCGGAGTCCTCCCGAGATAACATATCCCGGAAGGACTCCTTCTTCAGTCGGACGGCTTCCCTGACCACTGGTGTCCACCACGGTGTTCGTGGGTTACCGCCCCTTGAGGCACCTAAGATCCTAAGACCACAGCTCCTCGCCGCAGCTTCAGCAATGGAAACTTTGAACATTGTCCACTCGGGTTCAATGCCCCCAGCCTCCACAGGGATGCACGAAAAGCTCCGCCCGGAGGTGTGAGTTGAAAGTCTGTCGGACAGGGGCCTCCTCCAGACGTTCCCAATTTACCCGCACTACACGTTTGGGCTTACCAGGTCTGTCCAGAGTCTTCCCCACCCCTGACCCAACTCACCACCAGATGGTGATCGGTTGACAGCTCTGCCCCTCTCTTCACCCGAGTGTCCAAAACATACGGCCTCAGATCAGATGAAACGATTATGAAATCGATCATTGACCTTGGCCTAGGGTGCTCTGGTACCAGGTACACTTATGAGCATCCCTATGTTCGAACATGGTGTTCGTTATAGACAATCCATGACTAGCACAGAAGTCCAACAACAAACAACCACTCTGGTTTAGATCAGGAGGCCGTTCCTCCCAATCACGCCTCTCCAGGTGTCTCCATCATTGCCCACGTGTGCGTTGAAGTCCCCCAGCAGAACAATGGAGTCCCCCACTGGAGCCCCATGCAGGACTCCAGTCAAGGTCTCCAAGAAGGCCGAATCCGAACTCCTGTTTGGTGCATATGCACAAACAACAGTCAGAGTTTTCCCCCACAACTCCTGTTTGGTGCATAGCCGGGGCTTGTGAGTATCCCCCAGGCGGGGCCCCGGAGAAGAAAAGAGTCCAACCCCTATCCAGGAGTATGGTTCCCTCCGGGCAGGGTAAGCCCCACCTCCATCTCTACCTTGCAGTTTCTTCATTGGGGTTTTTGAACCATTCTTTGTCTGGCCCCTCACCTGAGACCACTTTGCCTTGGGAGACCCTGTGCCCAGGAGCACAAAGCTCCAGACAACACAGCCCTCAGGTTCATTGGGGAGAACCACACCTGAAACCTCTCCACCACCAGACAACACATAAGGTGATGGTTGTTGTTTTAATATGCGTTACAAAATACTGCACAGACACAGATGTGAGGGGTTTGTACTAGGTCGCATTGAGACATATTTTTGTTAGAAGTCGTTATCTATATTTGCAGACTGGGATGGATCCTTGAATATCTGAAGTCCAAGAAAACAGTCCTAGGAGAAGATAAACACGTGTCACTGCTTATTTACACATGTAGTTGCACAACAAGACACAATCACATCCCCATCGTCTGTGTTCAGGCATTGGTTGGCAGAGGAATTATATTCAGCTTGGAAATATCTCAAACAAAATGTCAAAAGAGATCTTGAGAGCGAACCCATACACACATACATACATACATACATATATATATACATATATATATATATATATATATATATATATACACACACACACATATACATATATACACACACACATACACATATATATATATATATATATATATATATATATATATATATACATACATACATACATACATACATACATACATACATATATATATATATATATATATATATATATATATATAGTATACGAAGTAATGTGTCCACTGCCTGGTTGATCTGTCATCTATGACTACAGGAAACAAAGTGCCAGACCTATCTCCACAGCGCTGTGAAGTAGTATAAGTGAAAATGAGGCTGGGCAACAAGTTTAACCGACTCTAATGTTGGGAAAGATACAAATGTGGATAAAACCAACAACCTTCAGTGGAATTGGATCCAAAAAAGCAGTTATTGTTGAATACAATGCTGTGGCTACTTAGTGTTATTTTAGCCTACACTTCACCACCCCTGGGTCTAACTCTTTTAAGAGGTCCAAACTTAAGCCAAACACCCATGCAGACCTGAACGATGACCTGCAGGCGGAACGGTCTCTTACCTCAGTGACAAAGTTGCTCTGGAGCCCCGCTACATGGGCATACTCCCACCCTACGGTGCAGGACACCCTCTCCCTGGAGACCTTTTCGGAAAAGTCCGAGGAATTTGGTGGGTACTTGAACAATTCACAGTGGCTGAGACCAGTGCCGTTCACCCAGGGGATGGTGAGGTTGAGGTATCGCTGTCTGGAGAAGTTGCTGGGGAGGAAAGCGGAGGGCAGAAGCTGCGGGTCGGCTCTGCAGTGATACGAGTCCGGCATTAGAGTGTAAAAAACGTCGCTAAATAGATTCAGCATGGCCGCGAAGTTGGGGAACCAGCTGAATAAAACCACGAGTCGGTTGTAGCGTCCATAGCCGCCGGTGTGGGGGAAAATCTTCGTCTCATAATCCATTTGAAGACGAAAGTTCGCTGTAACAGATGGTTCTGTTGCCATTGCGCAGTGAGTGCCGACGCTCGACAGCCGCGCGACCGAGCAGCAGGTAAAGCGCGCGGGGACGAGGAGGGCGGAGGCATCTGGGGATCGACCTATGAGACACCTTGCTCGGCGGCTTCCTTCGCTGGCTAACTGCTGCTGGATGGCCCCTGTCATACAAAACGGCCTAGTCATCACACTCACGACTTAAGTTACCAGACATCTGTTGCTCATCGTCACATTTTTGAATATGTGCGTCCGTGTGACTCGAGTTGGTGATTTATTAGATGGAGTTAATATTGTGACAGCTTGTGGTTGACGTTAGATAGTAAAAAAATATATATATATATTCAAATCATTTGACAAAAAACTAAAAAAAAACAATGGTCAAAATCAAAGCAGCAGAGGTTGAGGTATCCTGACATTTATAGTCCCTGGTATTGGTCAAGCACCCAAAAAGCTGGATCCTACATTTACCATAATGCAATTCAACACCACCTTTCATCTCCCTTCCCGCTATATGGCCACTAGTTTTAAACCCAACACCTCCTCGGGATCCATTAATGCTTTGCACTAATGTGTCTGTGCTTTTACTAGTTCAGCAGGTGACTTGTATTTGTATTGTCTGGCTTTGACAGGAAACCGAACAACAAACTCATATTTCATTACACTGAAAGTCAGAAACAGTTCCAAGAAACTCTTGATTTTGTTAGCAATAACCACATATCCAGGTGGCGACTCATAACACAAACAGATTTCTCTGCCTTGTGATGGTGCCGTTTATAATGTTAATTCCAGTGAATGGTATTGGTAAAGAATATGCAATCTGTTGTTAGGTGACAGGAATCCAATGAGCACTGGTTACGTAATGGCAAAGATAAAGGAATAAATTACAATTTTAAATTCAAATTTAAATAAACCATCCATTTACTATTGTCGATGACAAGCATGAGAGGTGATTGTGATGTGAACAGAAATCAGACTTTGGTCAGAGAAGTTCAGGTTGAGTGACTTCCAGGATATAAGATTAACATATGTAACAAATCTGGCAGGCATCTCAGAGAGGGCATTTCCAACATTCAGATGTGAAACACTGAAGACATGATTACCTCATCCTTCTGTCAATAGAAACTTGTCTCTTGGACCACCATAATAGTTTGGGTGATGTTTATAATATTGATGTATTTAAATGTATATTCATTATTCAAAAAAGTATATTTTCAAATGTGGCCTATTTTTTCCCTTGTTAGTTGATATATTTTGGGTGTATCAGAAGAACTTTATGATTATGGTTGTATACAATGCAGCTTTTACATCATGACACGCGCAACACAAAAGCAAGAACCAGAGGACGGCCGGTAATATTTCAAAATTTTATTAACGAACATAATCTCTGAGGAACAACAGCAGTTCTCGCGCTCTCTGTACATGCAACTGTAGAAAATAACAATTTAGAATTTTTACTTTTTTTCCACCCATCCTCATTTTCAGTTTCTCGCATTTTATTTTTTTGTCTTTATTTTTTTTGCAGGAAATCAACAACAGCTAGATGTGAAAGTACTGGATCTCTGTTACAGCACTGACAATAGCATCAACAACCGCCCTTATATACCCCACCCACCCCCCCTCTTAGCTGCTCCAACAATATTTACACAAATAAACTACATTGTACAAAAAAAATGTTACATTGTTACATCATAATCACCTGCAGCAAGCGCACGCAGCTTGTTGCTGTTAGAACCCCACATTCTACGCAATTTTTCAGACTAGTACAAAGAGGAGGGTGCAAAACGTCCTGGGAGGTTTTATTTACAGAGCTATGTACAGTATGTCTCTTTCACGCATTACAAGGAGGAAAATTTACACAGCGGAGACCAAATTCAACTCAAAACATACCACAGGTGTCAGAAAAAAATAAGAAAAATAAAAGATAATAAATAGGTTATTTCTCACCATTTAAAGAGTAGTTCTCCATGCGTTTCATTAGTCCTTTTCCACTCTAAAAAAGGAACAAAGAAATAGCTACAGTCTGGGTTTTAATTAAAAAATAAACAAACTAGAAAAAAGGCTTGAAATCGTGATTCTATAGAATGAAAAAATAGCAATTATGTATATTTATGTCCAGTAAGAAAAAAACAAATAACAGATCTAAAATAAACATTATGAGTGAATGTGAGGAGTAGAGGTAATATGTTGCTGACTGAGGCGGTGCCAGGCTCGCATCTGTATCACCATGGTCAAGTGCTCTACTGTGCATATGAGGACTGATGTGTGTTTTTGTCTGTATTCAAATTTTTATCCTGAAATCACTCTTTTTGTTAGTTGAATATTCACACTGGAGAATTAACGTGGATGGATGTTTTTAGTCTTTTGCTCTGTGAGTGGAAATCGCCGGTCAGTTATGTCAACCATCACCATTTCAAGCCTTTGTGGTTCAAATAAATGACTGATTACAGAAGTAAAAACAAAGGCAGGGCTTAAACCGTTTAAAAAAAAAAAAAAAAGGTGACACATGAAACGGAAAACACACTTGATGTCTTGTAAACAATAGTGAGAGGGCGTGGTCGGTCTGGGCAAGTAACGGTATACATTCTGCTCGATAAGCAACGTGATTGACATGCCACTGGTGCTTCATACAGGAACAAAAAACCCCTAAGATAAAACACAACAACATTCAAAACTACATACACTGAGCTAAAAAACACACAAGGATTCTGTGAACAAACGACACCATTAAACCTCTTCCCCCAAAAAAACTGTGTCAGAAACCAACAACAAATTAAAAACAAAAAAACATGACAAACAGGGGTTTAAAAACCAAATTTCTGGCTATTTGTATCCAAATATGTATGTCTATGTATACCAACCAGGATGTGTGTGTATCTCTCAAAAATATCCAGGACTATACATCTAGCCACCTTGTCTGCACAGTGTAATAGCAACAACCATTGCACTTGACTAGACATACCATACACAGCTAGTCTGACTGAGAGTGTGTAAATAACTTAAAACGTTTCAGATAATATTGCCATCAGGATACATGAGCAGCTCTCGCACACAGACGGGAAGCCTATGTGGTAGGTCGGGAAAGCTTTTTCAAAACCAAGATCCACTAACAAATAGAGAATCAGTAAGTCATCACAAATCAACATTTCCAAAGGGATTTTTTTTTTAATTGAAGACTAAAAAAAACAGATGCATTAAGCTATTTCTTTCCGCACTGCTGTTGGTGTTAATGTCTGTCCACTTTTTGGTTCATTCTGAGAAGATTTAAGTCTTGTTAACTGTCTGCTTGGGCCCGACACAAGAACTTGACAACGGAGTAATATGAGGAAGTAACCTAACATTTAAAATCCCTGACAACACTAGCCAAACCCCTTGCGGATTAAACATTGATAAAAAAATTACAAGACCAATTCCTATTATGATCCAATAATTGAATACCAAACTGATCAAGGTGCTGCATTGAAATCATATAAGGAAATTGAACTCCCTATAGTGTGTGATAAAATTGAAATATATTTAAGAACCCATTCCCCATTGCATTAGGTCACAGGTCTAATGCAAAGCCAATTAGTTTCTTGAGTTGTCTGAAACACTGACGCCATCCAGTGAGTAAGGTCAGAACTGCACTTACAAAAAGAAGCTGCTCACCAATATTTTATAAAGGGGCTGACTGACAAACCGATGTCCAAAGTGAGTATGGAATAAAACCTTTTAGTTGCTGTTACAACGCCTCTGCCCATTCAATGTGAAAAGCAGACCAGCTGGAAACCCAACACATAATGAAGTGCTGAAAGACCCGCGTCCCGTTGGTTTTTGAGACAATGATGTTTTGTGATGATTAGAAATGATTTCAGTCCAATTTTTGTAAATTAGAAACCTATTCATTTGAAACTGTTCCACATTAACATGATGGTTTTGCTTGTGAATGACATCTCTCACTTTCATCCCACCCATATATATCTATGTAACTTTGCCCAACAATGAGTACATTTTTTTTTTTTCACTGAAAAAGGCATTTTCTTGGTTCGAATTTTTTCAGATATAATTGTGTAGTAAAGCAATGAATAATAATCCTCTGTCTATTCTTTAAATAAATCCTCAACAACTATTCTGCTACATCTGAGGGACTATATGGTGGTTGGCCTGTGGGAGGCCGGTTTAATCCAAAAGTGTTCTGTCAGCTATTTGTGAGTTGTGGTGATCCACGTCCAGGTGAGTTGCCTTACCTAAACCTGGACTGAATCTAAAGATGGGATTATACAACTGTGCACTGGAGTCTTTCAAATACAGAAACGTGTACACATTTTGGCCCATGGATATGAGAGGGGGGGGGGGGAAAGTGCTGCCCAAAAGTGAACTGTACATAAAAAGATTCTTTTTATTTCTTTTGTTTTTTCTACACTTAACTGAGTGATATTACAGTACATAGGTTATTTACAACTGTGCAGTAATGTGTGGCAAAATAAATTATCTAGAAGGCAGCAAGAATACATTGGTTAACGAATATAAAAACTGTACATAATTTACGGAATACAACTTTTTTTTTTTTTTTTTTTTTTTTCAATTAAACTAATATTGGCTCTGTAGTGTTTCAAGTCACTTCCTCAGAAACAATGAAATGCCCAAGTAAAGAAATAGACAAAAACAATATTTCTCTTATCCTGCCAAAGCACAATTTCTCAATAGTCTCTTTAAATCTCAACATTCGTTATGTTTGTTTCTTCTGGTTGTCCTGTGGTGTTTTTGCAGTCCATGGCGGTCTGATGTGTTTCTGTTGGGAGCAAGCAGGGTGGCTGAGGAGCACTCCTGTTTGTCCTCAGAGATCCATGCCTGTCCTCTTCGGTTTAGCCAGGCTGAGAGGCTGCAGGGTCAGTCTCTTCCTCTCAGACACTGGGCCCTGACGTGGACACACATCGCTAGCCCTAGGCCCAGGCTCTGTTGCAGTGCGAACAGAGAGGGCATCCTCTGGGTGTACGGTCTCATAACCCCAAAACCATCAGCGGCAGGTTTCAGGTTCCTGGTCTGTCCATCCCAGCTGTCTTATATGAAGATTCACATGATGCACCACAGCTCCGTTGACTTCCTCTGGGTCAGCGCGGGACTCTAGTTCTCCTGGCCCACCAGGAGCCCTGGGTCAACAGGGGAGGCTTCTTCTCAGTCCCTCCTCAGGACAAGCACCACGCTGTTGGGATAGCTCTTCTCTGATACCTCCTCCCAGTGGTGGAGTTGGGTCTATTGAAGCAGGGACCAAAAAACGAATGCAGAAAATATATCTCTGTCCCCTGTCTCACCGAAACTGAGCACTGAGGAGTTGTGTCCCGATGTCAGAGCCTCAAAGCAAAAACGGTTTCTGCTTCTCGCACTCTGATCAAACAAAAGTGTAAAAACTTTGAGGATGAAAGTGCAAGTTGTGTTTTCTTTTCCCCCAGTAAAAACATGTTTCCTTCTTCACAGAAGGGAATCCAGAGCAAGTTTTTCATCTTTACTCTTTTTCTATAGAATATAATTTTTTTTCCTGTCTAAAGTTCTCTTTCAAACTTGCTAGCCCTTTCCATTCGTTCTGTTCAACGAAGTCTCTTTGAGAAGAAGTTATTCAGACAAAGTTTGCTCTAAATCTGTGAGCACCGGTGTGTCATGCAGGCAGCAGGACAAAGTCGTCGTTGACATCGACCATTGGCACATAGAAGGACGGCACTTCGTTGACACAGAGGGACTTGTGCCCTGCTGGGTCCAGCTCCTGGACCTTCAACTGCCACTCCATCCTTTGCACTGCATTGAGGGCTGCTGCCTCGTGCTGTTGCCGCATCAACAAACATGTCTGGGGGAGAAAAGGGCGAAGCATAAATCCACTTGGTATATACGTAACATGGTATCAATGCCTTTAACTGATGACATTACAGCACATCACTGCAGAGGGCCGATATTTACCTTCATGCGGTCATATTTATCATCCACATCCTGGATCCAGGAAATGAACTGACGAGCGTTGAAGCGATCTCTCACAGATTTGTTCTCATCACCCTGAGAACATACACCAAGTTACAATGTAGATTTAGTAATGGGTTATGTTATAATTGGCTTTCTCTAATCCATTCAGTTATTATTGACTTCACATTTTAGTGTATATTGAAAGATTTCCTACCTGGCTCTCTGATGGCATATTGTATACTTCAGAGTCCAACAGCATAGTGCAGGCGCTGAATGGCACAGCCTGATTGGCTATTGTCCTGGCTGCTCTGCAGTGGACCCTTAAAACCTCCTGCTCACATGAAACAATCAGCTTCTCCTGTGATCAGTAACCAAAAGAGAAAAAGAAAAATTTATATTCAATATTATGTTGGGCATCAGGCTGGTGAGGTAAATAAAAATGTTTGTTGTCTTGATCAACAAACATATGTTTCACAGAAATTGTCGTCCCTTAATTAGCGAGAGATGAAATAGATTTGGGTCTGCGATTCTCTCTGGCTCAACCTAAGAGTAGGGTGAATGCAGATTTCACTTGCATTTCTATTCTATTCTATTAAGTGTTCATAGGGTTCAATGGACATGTGTTGCTGTATGTATAACAGGGAGTGAGCAATGAATGAATCAAGGACAGAATATAGAAATGTTATTCCTTACCCGTTCTATGCTGTGCTGCAACCTGAGCTTCCCTCTTACTGCCTCCTGTTGTCTGAAGAGCTCCTTCAGAGGTTCTGACAGCGATGGAGGTGGGGCAATCTGATAAACAAACACAACATACCAGTATCATATACATTCATCGTAGGTCACCGCAAATTATGCAAGGGCCCGCCTCCTCCCCGTGTGTCAATGTTTACAACTCTGAGAGTGAATTGTGGAAACAGTAAAAAGCTAAAACGTTTGATAACCACGTCACAAGTGAACATGCATTCATGTGAGTTTATATGCACACGCATACAATAATTTTTTTTTGATTTAACAGCAATTGACTGGTGGAATAAGTTATTGTCATTACATATTACAAATCATTATTGCGCGTGACGCCGAGTTAGGAGCAAGGAGAAGGTAAGACCTCCAAGGCGTTTGTGCCGGGTTAGGTCTGCCTTGTCCCCGTTGTGTGTGACCTCATCTACCTAAAGAAAGCTCTTCTCACCAATCCTCAGAGTCTGTTTAGAATCTCTGCAACGTAATGGCTCAGGGGAGAGCTGACAACTGCTTAAAAATCTTCACCGCGTTACGCTGAGTTGGCGAAAGCCTGGTGACAATTTCCTTTATTTTTCTTTACTGCTGTCAAAAATTAGACAGGCTACCAGAATTTCTTTCATTCAACTTTCATTCCAAACATTTTTAAACCTGCTCACTACCTTGGCTATATCATTAGGGACAAAGGTAAAGACACCATAACTTACCACAGGGATGTGAAGCTTGCTGAGGGGCTTGCCATCCAGCAGGTAGGAGCCAGTGTAGGTCACATATTCAGCGTAACACTGTGGGGCCTGTGGGGTGATGTAGCACAGAATCTTCCTCTTTTCCTCAATCTTCTTCCTGATCTGCAGGTACTCAAAGTAAGGGTTGGAACGGTCACTGTGGTAGGGCTCAATATCGTCCAGCTTGATGGCATTGACCACTACGGCCAAAGTCTGTTGAATCATTTCCCTAGTCTGCTGCATGGCTGTGTTTACCAGCTGGACCTGGACCTGCTGCCCAGCAGAACGTGGAAATTTCCTCTTCCGTGGGTGCTGGGTCTGAGATTCCTCTTCGTCCACAGGGAGAGGGCGACCTTTTGTCGTCTTAGTGATAACCACTGGCGCAGAAGTTGTCACAGAAGTAGGTACAGACACTGTTGTGGTTGTATTGGATGCGGTAGAGGAGACAGTAAGCACAGGTTCTTTGTCTTTCTTCAGAGCTGGGAAGGAAGAGTTTGAGGTGGGTGTCATGGTTCTGGTAGAAATCGGGTTAATGGTCACTACTGGACTGGTTGTTACAGGGATGGCAGTGGCAGACGAGGTTATTATGCTGGAGGTAGGAGGGACAGCAGCAGCAGAGGGATTGTTTTTGGCGCGATTGCGAGTTATTCTTTGAGGGATTTCATCCACCTTCTTGGGAATATCTACAGTGGTGGACACAGTGGTCAGGGTTACTGGCGTAAGCTTGGATGTGGTCTCTTGAGTGTCTGGTAGTTCCACTGTGCTGGAGAGGGCAACTGCCAGCGGGAGCTGAGGAAGAGGACTGCATGACACAGATTCTGCTACGGGCTCAGACATCTCCTCCTGTCTCACCTCTGACTTGATAGCAGACACTGAATCCATGGGTAACTGCAACGACTCAGTGATGGACTGGATCTGAATGTGATGTTGCGGACTGGGATCGGATTTCACAGACGAATAGAACATACTGGGATCCGACTCATCAGGTTCTCCATAAGGTCCTTTTCTTTCCAACATGTTGTCCTGTTGTTGTGTTAGAGAGAGAGAGCTGTTGACTGGCAGACTCTGAGGCTTAGGGTCCAAATCTTGCTGGAAATTGACATGTGGTGAGGGTACAACTATGTCTTGTCCGGTAGGTTCTCCTAAATCTAGGTCTCCAGCAGGGCCTGAAATCTTAGCCAGGCTTGGTAAGTCCATCTCCATTATATCTGGGTCCTCTCTGTCTGTAATGGTATGTCCAATGTGGGTCTGCACAGCCTTGTTGTGGTCAGCTAGTTCTGGGTCTCGAGACTCCGCTTCTTCAGACTTGTCTGGTAGTGGTAGGTCAGGCAAGGAGAATGGTCCCAAGTCATCCAGTTCATCTGCATCAGCGGAGAATGGGTCTGCCCAGGGCACCACAGGCTCAGGGCCCACAGCTGGAGCTATGTGGCTTTCAGTGGAAGCACTGAAGCTGTGCGTGATCTGTCTGCTGTCTGGTTCTTCACATGTTGACTCAGTGTCCATCTGG